>NC_052614.1:32820071-33002741 GCF_016545825.1 Eucalyptus grandis | reverse complement strand
AGGTAAAGTCAATCTCTCCATAGAAAGTATTCCAACAAGGGCTTAGATCCTTCACCTCTGCTTTCAACCAAGATCCACAGCAACCTGGTTTATCCTGAGGGATTCCTGATTCTTCATATGGAAAGCTCGAACAATAGTTTTCATAATGACCTATATAACCGCAGGAATAGTAATGGTGTGGTAATCTTTCATATTTAAAGTCAATCCACCAGTTTCGATCTCTCACATGAATAATAGTGCCGGTTTTGAGGGGATGAAGCAAATTCAGCCTCACTCTTGCTTTTCCTATTTTGTGTGAACTATTGTTTCTAGCTTCAATCCTAACTTCCTCTACCTCTCCCAATTTTCCAGCAATCAGCCAAATACAATCCTTCGACAAAAGTAGTACATGGAAGCCCCACAAGATGCACCCAAAAGGAACAATATATGAATTCATAACAGTGCTCGGGAACGGTAGGGTCACCTTCCTGTAAAACTAATCAATTACTTGCAAACGACTAGGGGCCATCTGTAGTACTCTTTTCTGCTCTTCCTCCGATTTAAATATTAAAATAAAGAGACCCGGTTCTATCACCTCACATTTAACATCTTCTAATTTACAAGCCCTTTTCATTGTAGCCCAAAATGCTGGAAAATTGACATTGGGTTTTGAAAATAATTTCCTATACAACAGATACTCATTAGCATGTTTGTGTACCTCAGGAATGTTGGCATTTAGCTCTGTGATGTCATCCACGGTCCATAAGTCCCCCATCTGTTTACAAAGTGCCAGCAATCGGAGTTGGTTTTCATGGTTGCCCTCCATGGCTGAAGATAGTCTTCTCGAAGTACAAGAAATACTCGGTGAAGCTGAGATTGGGTTGTCAGGGAGGGTTAGGGATTTGGTTGGGAATGAAGGGAGCTCTATAAATTGCAGAAAACGCTTAGGGTTTCAGAATCAATTTGTTCATTGTTAGGGCTCAAGGAGAGAAAATGGGTTTTGGTTAATTAGGTGGAGAGACTATGTAAATAGCCATTTTCGCACAATCACGGACTGCAGTCTAGGTAATGAGACAGGGAAGCTATCACTGGAAGGAATAGAAGAAAACTCACCTTCAGTGAGAAAGGCCACCGACGGGCAGGGCTAAATGCACTTTAGATGACCTTAGTCATCACGTAATAGTGATTATAGAGCATGTAATAATTTCTTTTCCAAATAATTTCTGATTACATTCACCACGCAAAGCTTAGCGACCCTCAAACATAAAAGTTGAAGTTCCATAATAACAAATTTTCATGAGGCCGTACATTGCAACTACCTGGATTCACCACGTGTTAGTTAACAATTGGTTGTGCAATTCAATACACAGACCACATATACGTCGCGTAAAATAGGGTAATCAATGCATGCCATAGTGAAAAATCACCCAATTTACGGTGAAGGGGCGATGGAATGGAATCTGCCGCCCCTCCGAATTGGTTCTTTTTTTTTTCTTTTAATTTTCTCTCCCTTTTTTTAAAAAAAATTCGTGTATCTGTTATCTTTCGTACACTTTTAAATTTTAATTCTCATTCATTTTATAGAAAAATTTTTTTCTCTTTTATTTTTTTTATTTCTTTCTTTTCAATCCAATTATCTTGTCCATTTATTAGCTTAAAGTTTATTTTTCAACTTAAATTTATCTCGATCAATCCTTTTTCTAGTAAAATTCAAGTACAATCAAATTGTCCCATGTTTCCAAAGTCTTAGATAAAAGGTACTATTTTGACATTGTTATCGGATGTTAATTTATTTTCCCTTATTAATTCATTTACGTGTCCCTTTTTAAGGCTTAAAATTAATTTTTCACTTTAATTTTATTCAAGTTAATCCTTAAATTTTGCTTGAAATCAAAATATAGACGTATCATTCTTGATTAGAGGAACCACAATCATTGATTGAGACAAATTCGCTTATCTCTTTATGGATTTTGATATGGCAAAGTGGAAATTGGGGATTCTTTTCGTGAATTAGGGTTAGAGGTAATTATGAGGTTTTTAGCGAACTGAGGGAATTGAATTTGGGAATTTTGTGGCTTATGCTTCGTTTTTTTTATTAGATTTGATTAAACAAAAAACGACATCTTTTTATTGAGTTTGTCCACATTAGATTACCGGCCATGCCATGAAAGATGGTCAAAATGACTAGATGGCCACATCAACAATTTTAGATGACAATTGACTGAAAGGCCCACATTAAATTTCACAGAAGAGATTAGTAATGCATTGGACCAATTAAATCATTGGAATCTGTGAACCAAAGTAGCAATTTTCCTCGAATTATGATTATGGTTTCATAACAAAAAAAGGTATTACATCCGCCACTTCTCCAATGAATGACTCAAAACAACCATTAGTATTATAGTTTGATTGAAGTGATCGAAGGTGTTGTGGTGGGATTCCTAGAATCCACAAAGAAATGTTTAGTTGGGGTCGCAACTAATAGATTTTTTATAGTTTCAGGTTCAGTTTATACAGCGAAATATGAATGAATTGAAAAATATTTTACCTAAATTGATTGCATATATTGCTTAAATTAATTAATTAATGAAATATGTTTTCATTATTGATAACATTTTGTGTCTAAACATCTTTGTGGATGATGAAATTATTTTTCTTTTATTCATTTTTATAAATAATATAAGCGATTATTTTTAGAATTTTTTTAAATAATTTATTTTTCCCCAAACAAATGGAAACTCATACATTTATTTGACTTCAACTTGTAAATATTTCGTAGGAGACAAAGATTTCTTATAACTTTCCTTGCGCATAACTTTTGGACGGTTTCCTAGATGAGCCATGTTCCCATGATGGGGAGTCTAGAAAGCACAAGTTTGAAAATCCGAAGTTCCCGATCATGATCCCAAATGATGTCCTAGATCAAGAAGCGCATGGCGATAGGTATGCTGAACTCTGTTGTTTTATTTATTGTAAAAGGAGGACATATATCGATGTTTGACATTACTTCATTACCGTGGACGGATTGTCGATTGACAATTTTAGTTGTTAACCCTTAATTATGGATCTGAGTCGTAGCATGGAAACTGTGACGAAACTTTTTTATAGTTAAACATCCTTGGGCAAGCAAACATCCCGCAATGTTTATTTACATGAATATATTGTAACCCGTTCTCTCGCTTGCTAGAATGATTATGGACAACATTGTGCCTGCGTATAACCTTATTAAATAAGGTTAGTATCAAATGGAACTATGCAACTTTTATCATACTGTAAAAGAAACTTGTTTTGTATGTGAATTGGTTGGGTTGGAATGAATGTGCGGATTTATATATGCAAGAATCTATTTAGGCATACCTGTGGAGTTCTCTGTGATCAATTTCATGTAGTCCTATGATTAGGAGCACGATCTTCCGGCGATGGTAAATAGGTAACCTCTTCATTCATTTCTGTTCGACCACATTAGGCCATTTGATAAAGTGGGTACTATGTTTTATGCAGGTAATCGGGACGAGGATCGATTCAAGTTAAGTGTTGGATTCATTAAATTTTCCATTAAATGCTCGCTGGGACAATGCAACAATCAGCGCATATGAACATCGAAAGAATCAATTGAGAGCGTAGACTGATTTTTGTTAGTATTTGGCGTCACCGTCACATTGCGCACTTGTCACCCAAGTGTAATCTTGTACCTAATTAAAATTCTCGATGGGTGATGAAAGGGATCGGTTTTTCGTGTGCTAGATGTTGCCAATCTTAGGCACATTACGTGTTGATCATTTCAAAATTGTTAATATGATAACCCCACTTTTTGTAGATCTTGATGAATTTGAAGTTAGACATATTTGATCCTTTTGTTCAAGCCGTTCTGACTCGATTGGATAACTCCATCCGTCTCGTGGGCAAACGCAAACTTAACGATCAGAATCTGATGCAACGACTATTATAATGTAAATTGAGGTTGCTTCTACAGTTGACGCTATAGATGGATATCGAATAATTGATAATGGACAACTCGGTTAGATGCGATGATATTAGACATTGTACAGAATATGACAGGTAAGGAGTAACATTGGCAGGTGACGATTTTTCCAAAGTGGGAATGGCTATCATAAAAAACCATTGTTGAGTTATCAACTACGTTAGCCAAGATTTGGAAAGCAACAGGTAATGGCTTTTTTTTTTGGACGGATATCAGTATTGGCTTGAACATATGGAAAGTAAAAAAATAAAAATAAATAATATATTGCATTTGTACCAAATCAATCTTAAATATTTTAATTGGACCAATTTAATCATATATCTTTTTGTATGTGTACCAATTGAGTTCATTAGGTCAATTTTAGCTAGGAATCGCTGGCGTGGATGCCAACCGTCCTACCTAACACAATCTACACGACACAACGGACATTGACGTTGACAAATTTTACAATTTGTTAATTTATTAATTTTTTATTTTTTATTTTCTTTTTATTTTTTCCCTTTTTTCATTATGGCTTGTGAACATCGCCAGCGACCCTCCCTAGCCACTAGGCAAGGGCTTGCAAGTCCTCATTGGCCACTGGCGAGGCCCAGGCTATGAGGATTGAGCCCTCGCTAAAGGGAGCAAGGTCGAAGGCTACTCATCGAATATGGCAAGGGCTTGACCCTCAAAGCCAAGTAAGGGCTTAGCGACCCTTGCCCACAGTTGACAATGACCTAAGTGAGGGTCGTGGCACTCACTAGCGACCGGCAAGGGCTTGCAAGCCCTCATCCAATGTGACCCTTGCCAACCACAATAAAAAGAAAAAAAAATAATTGATAAAAATAATAATAATCTTATCAAAAAAATTTAAAAAATTATAAATTTTTATCCATGTAAACGTTGGTTGTGCAAGGCAAGACATCCAGCATTAATGTTAGGGAGTTCTGGCCAAAATTGACCGGATGTATTCAATTGACATAAATGTAAAATTTTAGGACTAAATTGGTTCAATTAAAAATTTAGAATTAATAATACCAGTGCAATAAATTTAAGATTTTTTTTATACTTCTCCACTTGAACATTTCACTCCACGTCACATCAAGACATGAAAGAACCCTCGGCTGTGTTAAAACAAAACATCCTTGAGTTATCACCTTGAGCTCTCAAAGTCTCTAGAATAATAGAAGATCATGCAGAAAAATGGAAAAATTGTCATACTAGAAAATGGAAAAATTGTGTAAAACATCTTACACCTATCGTATAACAATCAATTTAATCATAAATTTTTCAATTTTGCAATTATGTCCTAAATCTTGTAATGATTTGGTAATGTGATCATTATGATCAATTTTAGCCAGAAACCGCTTATGTAAATGGCAATACTATTATGCGGCACAACTGCCATGCCAATATCCAAATTCGTCGGAAGAATTACTTTGACAAATTGTCAAAAAGTTTATAATTAAGTTGGTAAAATTAAAAAATTTATGACTGAATTGGCTTTCATACAATAAGTTTAGGACTTTTTGGAATATTATCTTAGTAAAGAAAAACTCGATTGTTCCAACTAGTGAAGTTTGTTTAGCATTTATGGGCATGTGTCTGTCCACTCTGGTCTTTGGCAATATCTATATCGACATGTACATTTGCGTTACATAGGAGCGCCTCATTGCTTTGTCATTTAAGAGGGTCGTTCGTAAGTAAACTTCTTTGACGTCCAGCGCTATTTCTACAAGGATAGACAAAAAATCTTGGTTCCAATTTGTGGGGTGCTACTAGAGATTCGACGCATCTCTGATCGTTGACCTTTTAGATTTCTAAAATCTCGTCAAACTTCGAAACGTGAATGTCCTCATGGGATGGGGACATCCCAAAAGTCACAAGGTGGAATCCTGATCGAAGTTTTTAGAAGTTTCTCATCCAAGTTTTTAACCTCCTAATTTCTCTAAATCTCCAAACAAAACTGTTTTACTAGAAAAGCATAATATTTTTCAAATGAAAATCAATTCAATGTACAAATATTCGAAGGGTCTTTTGTTGACTCCAAAAAAAAAAAAAAACAAGAAATGTAAAGACAAGAAACAATCTGTTTCTTGCAATGTAAAATGCACTGAAAATATAAATATACTAGAATAAAAAAAATGAAGAACAGTATGCTTTCTTTGATTGATTGGTCGAACCTTTTCAAAAAATACAAATAGCTCATTTATTACCCTTTATCTATGGTTTTTTTTTTTTTTTTTGTTCAGAATAGAATATTGTGTTCAAGTGACAGAACACATACAACCCAAGGCTATAGCATCAACATATACAAAATCTAGCAGGTAAAATGGAGGGGAAACAATCCAGTTGTGGGTCAAGGCTGCACTACCGTGGGCCTTAGCAGCCCAGTCCGCTACCACGTTCGCTTCATGCCTGCAGTATTGAAGGTGAAGATTAGGGAAACGGGAAAATAAAGTGGTGGCTTTTGCAAACAGGGCACGATCCTCCTATGGTTGGATACACTCCTTTGCAGTGACATCCTCCACCTCATTTATGACCGACTTTGTGCATTTCATTCATCGATTTTTTTGCTTCTACACTTAACCATAACTTGAAACTTGTTGATAACCTGGTGGACCAACAACAGGGCTATTGTCGACCAAAGATGATTCACCGACTAACTAGCACTTAGCCATTGGTGTAAACAAAAGCCTAAATATTAATGTCCACTTAGAATATGGATGAAGATGAACATTCGTGAAGTAAGGGGCTAGAGGTCAAATCAGTCATCTATTGAACGGCTAAAGAAGGTGAGAAATATATGAAAACGCTTATAACTATGGGTGGCTTTGTAGGTTGTTTTCTCAAGTATTGAACAATGTTTGGAGGAGGAACTTCTTCGACATCACTTCCCTCCTTAGAGGGGAAATGGAATTCTACTTCACCATAGCATCATTGTTTGTTTTGCAAAAGCGAGTGATCGAATAATAAAATAGACAGATTAAGGAAATAGATCATATAATAGATTTACATAGTTTGGTCATAGTGAGCAGCAATGAGTTCCACTATAAATCAAGCAATACAACGGAGATTACAACTACACTCGAGTCATTGAAATACTTTCAGTGTTTCCCAACCCTCAATTACACCCAATAACTCCAACAATATTCATCCCCATAATTCCTCACAAAATAATCTCTTAATCTCAAGAAAGAATTAAACAAATATTATCACAAGAGTTTTAGGATTTGAACATTGACTTCATGAATGTAATTCATGAGTTCCCTTTGCATCTCTTCACACACCAAGCACTCGCACACAAGCGGCGCTTCAAGACCTGTTCATGTAGAAGCGCTTTTTGTATATGTTCATCTACATGCCACCAAAACAAAAACTCCACTGACCGAATATATATCTATATATTTAAGTTGATCAAATATTGCTCTAATTCAAGTCAATGATGGACTTTCTAGACATAACCATGACTTCAACATCCATTAGGAAAGGGGATTTCAAAGTGTTTTTCTTCACCGACATTAATAGAGAAGTTGATTTTCGAGTATTTTAAACAAAGTCTAAATTCTGAATTTCCTATTTTAAAATGGATTCCAATGGATGTTTTTGATTGCGATTTCAACACAAATGCAATTTCCACATTATGTATTGCTTGATTTTGGACATCCGTAAAATATCCAATTCGGAATATTTAAACCTCCACAAAAAACAATTAATCTTGGGTCGGGTTTTGTCTATCAAGCTCAAATTCAAGACATATTTTAATAATCTCCACCTTAACTTGACGTTTGAGCCAAGTCACAATAGTTTTGCTAATAGTTCGAACTCTATTGCTACTCTCTCACAGCCCCCAATGCGCTTAATTGTCACAAATATTTTTCAAGTCCAAGCCCTACTTGAATTTCACCAAAACCGTGGACCTTGTCAAAACTCCAACTACTTCTGCACTTTTAACTGCTTCACAAGAATTTTCCAACGCAATCTCATCAACTACATATTAAAGCATTGCATCCACTACCTATTAGGAGATCGAACACTTACCTTGTTAATATCGATAGTTACAGCAATGGTTGGCTCAATAAGCTCCACCTCGCTATAAGTACCATCTGTGTCGATTACTCCGCTTGTACCCACTACCGTAAGAGTTTCTAGTTACAACTCCATCTTAAATCGAACACCATTTAGATCAGTATAAATATTGTCACAAACACTCCTACCTAGAAGTATTAGAGACTCGTTAAATGTAAAATCTCTGTTAATAAAAGGTGAATTTAATTTCGGACATCACAATCGATAACCTCACTCACCTTATGCATTATCTATGAACATGCACTTTCTTACCCTCTCATCGAACTTACCATCACTAACAAACATAACATGAGTAGCCAAATATTCTAATGGTAGAATAATCAGCAATGTTACCTGACCACTCTTCTTCGGGAGTCTGACATTTGATCATAGTCAATAAGGATCATTCATCGGTAGCTCACCATATTAAGTGCATCTGTTAGAAATCTCCTAACCATATTAGCATTAAAGAGCATTTTAGAGTCATTTCTAATAATGTTTTGCTCATCAATTTTGCAACATGTTATGGTTTATTAGCATTAATACGGTGTCTCACTATGCTCTCCTTCATGCATAATTCGTTTAACAGCTCTGAGCAAAAGCTCATGCTACCATTAGTCCATACATGCTTGATCAACTTACTAATCTCATTTTTTTATTAAAGCTCCTAACTGCCTGATCTTGACATTAGCAACAAATTTGTGTCGAAGTACAAACACCCAAGTCTTTCTCAAGTAGTTATCTATAACTTTTAGTATAAATCTAGCATTCTTCCTTAAAGAAAATTGCAACAATCTATAAACATTCAAGTGAATTAACTCTGCAATCTTCATGGTTTCTCTAACAACAATCTGTAAACATTCCCAGTAATTGGTTAGTGGGGATTCAAAAGAATTAGGCGAAGTGTTTGTCCCTGAACGACGGAAGTGGAAAGACACTAAAGGAGAGGGGTATACTCCTTGATTTTTTGAATCGCCGAAATTGTACGACGAACCTTCTTGTTCCGGGCGTACAACCCGTATACGTTACGGTATCCCGGCCTGGCTTATAAAGTGATAGTGATAAGAATAAATAATAAAGATAAGAGCTAAGATTTAGGAAAGGAAGCTTTATGGGAGAAAGGGGAAAGGTATGTATGTATGCGGGGTGGGGCTATGTATGTAGAAAGGGATCAGTCTCTATCCATCCGGATACTCACGCAGGCTACCAAGTAAGTAAATTCAAGTAGTGTCTAAATAACAATGAAGAAAGAGCAAGCCAACAAGTTGAAACATGAACAATTAGTTGGCAAGCTAGCTGCACACCTGTATACATTCAATTCACTAGCAACATAACCACACAATGGATTTTTTTTTTTCACTTGAAACCTTTAAGCTTCTCTTCTAGTGTGTCCATGTGCTACAATTTAGACTCTTGCACTAATGGATTCGATGTCTCCACGACGAATTCCATCACTATCTCACATTGAAGTTCATACAAGCCAATGTGCTTGATTCCTTTAATTATCACCAAGGCACCTCGAAATTTTTTTTCAAAACTACACATTGTGAAATATATTGACACCTAACTGAATTTAGAGCACCGAAGGAAATCAGATTCTTCTTCAATTCTGGAACATGCCTTACTCCAATCAATTTCCTCATGACATTATCATGCATTCTAATTTTAACATCACTAACACCTACAACATCACACTCAACATTCTTCCCCAATTGCAGTTTAGTATTATCCATGCATTGATAAATATTAAAACAATTTCTATTTAGTATAACATGAAACGAACAACCAAAATCCATAATCCATCCATCAAATAAAGAATCATTAGTGACAGACAAGATATAATCATCATTATCCAAATTACCATCAACTACAGCCACACCATCATCTACAAAATCAACTCTAATTTCCTTACCTTTCTCATTTTTCAATTTAAGATAATTCCTTCTAAGATGCCCCATTGCCACAACTCTATTAAACAACACCACTTGTCCTAAATGACTCCGATCTATGCATGTTTATATTAGTCTTGCTAACATGTGTACTAGTTCCTCCTCTATTTTTACCTACTAAAGTAGCCAATATAGGTTCAGTAGATTCTCTTATACATCTATGTCTTCACTAAAAATTAAATCTTGAATCTCATCAAATGTCAAGCTTGTTGACCCAAAAGAATTACTAATAATAATAACGGTAATATTCCAACTATCAACAATGAGGATAATAGAATTAAAGCGTGTACCTCATCTTCAAAGTCAATTTCAATTAAACTCAATTGACTAACAATCACATTAAATTCATTAATATGATCTGCAATTAACACACCTTTACTCATCTTTAAGTTAAATAGACATCACATCAAGTAGACATTGTGATTGCAAAGGGCTTCTCGAACATATCTAATAGGGCTTTCATCAAACCTATAGTGGTGTTCTCTTTCACGTTATCAAACGAAACATCACGATCCAACTTTAGTTTAATAACACCCAAGGCTTATCATCTAGCAATTCCTAGTCAACTTACTTCATCATCTTTGGCTTCTTCCCCAATAGAGTAAGTGTAGTTTCGTCTTGCGGAGATAATCCTAAATCTGTATTTTCCAAAAAAAAAAAAGTATATATTTCCCATCTAATATGTCGATTTTCACATTTCCTTCTTCTATTGTCATCAATTCTCTTCAACTCAACCGAGCCTGGTTCTAATACCAATTATTGCGAAAGCAAGCGATCAAACAATAAAATAAAAATAATAAGAAAATAGATCAGACACCAGATTTATGTGATTCAATTATAGTAACTTACGTCCATAGAGATACAACAAAAATTACAATCACACTCAAGTCACTCAAATATTCCCAGTATTTCCTAGCCCTAATTACACCCAATAGCTCAAATAATGTTTAACCCTACAATTCCTCATGAAATAATATCTCAATCTCACAAAGAATGATTAACTAAGAAAAGAGCAGTATAAATTTTGATTTTTTTTCCACAAATTATGACAATTTATAGACAGTCGGTCATAAACAAAAACACTAATTTTAATTACAAAGATTTACAACATCTATGTTGAAATGTATGTGTGAGTTATGTTAGAAAAGTTCCACATCACAGAATTAAGGTTGTGTGGAGTAGTTAATAATCCTAATCGATCAATAACATATTAGAAGTGGTCCAATTGGTAATGTTGATGAGTTCAAAATTGGGTTCTCCATTGGCAAGTTCCCCATTGGAGAGCATTAACAATCTTAGTTTGCCCATAATTGATTGACTTAAACTTTTGAGTGAGGTGGGTCCAATTGAAAATGCTAACAACCTCGAACTTGACTCCCTCTTGGTGATCTCTATAGGTGAAAATATCGGATTTTTGCTATTGTAATTAAGAGCAAAACGCCGTAAATTTGAAATTTTCAAATTATGATAATTTACAAAGATTTATAATGATCCATCGTAACAATGAACAAAATATCGCAAATTTGGATTTTCTTGAATTACCACAATTTACAATGATTCGGTCATAACTGAGAGTGAAGTGTCCTAAATTTAGATTTTTCCAAACTTATGATGGTTTATAAATCTTTACAACATTACATCATAAACAAGAATAAAACGACAGAGAACTTTGATTTTTTTTTTTAATTTCGGAAGTTTACAAATGTTTATGATGTTCCATCGTAACCAAGAACAATATGTCATAAATTCTGATGTTTAAATAACAACAGTTTACAAAGGTTTATAATGGCCCAAGAACCAAACGTTGTAAATTTAAGTAATTTTTCAATTACAATAATTTACAAAACGTCACGTTGTTTATTCCTAACCAAAAGCAAAACGTCGTAAATTGAATTTTTCAAATTACTACCATCTAAAGAACTTTACAATGATCCTTCATAACAATGAGTAAAACGTAAAACATTTGTTTTTTTATTTTATTTTAATTAAGACGATTTACAAAAAATTACGATAACTTTTCGTAATCAAGAGTGATCCTGTAAATTTAATTTTTTTCAAATTTACAACACTTTGATAAATGCTTATGATGACTTGTCGTAACCTAGAATAAAATGTCATAATTTCGAATTATTTTTCAATAACGAGGAATTATAAAGGCTTTATGATAGTCTGTAATATCTAAGACCAAAACTTCGTGAATATGGATATGATCCGTCATAATCGAGAACAAAATGCCATAAATATGGATATTCTAAAATTACGACTATTTATAAAGGTTTACAATAGTCCGTGTGAATAATAAACAAAGTGTCGTACATTTGTGATATTTTTAAATTATGACAATTCAAGATAAATTATGATGATTCTGGCGTAACCACGAGCAAAAATGGTAAATTTGCATTTTTTTTTCAAAATAACAACGGTTTAGAAATATTCTGATAAAAAACAAACTTAGTAAGTTTTGATTTTGCTAATTACGATGGCTTACAAGTGTTAACCATGATCCATCGTAATCAAGAAAAAAATTGTAAATTTAGATTTTTTTTATTATAACTATTTACATTATGTTTAATTGTAACCAAGCGCAAAACATCATATTAGGATTTATATTTTTGGTCCAACATATAAGGATTGTTTAAATTACGATGTTTACTAAGGGGTATCATAATTCTTCATAAAAGAAGAACAAAACATTGTAAATTTGAATTTTCATTTCAATTTCAACGGTCTACAGAGGATTTTAGCAGTTGGTAGTAAATAATGACAAAAGTCATAATCATATATTTTTAATTATGACAACTTTTCGAAGGTTTATGATGGTTAATCTTAATTAAGAACAAAAATTCATAAATTTTCAATTTTCTTAAATAGAATAATTTCCAAAAATTACACGTTCCATTGTAATCAAGAACTTAACATTGTAAATTTGATTTTTTTTTTTTTAATTACGACATTCCCAAATGTTTGTAATGATCCGTCGTAATCAAGTCTGTATAGAAAGTATCTTCAGCCTTTTTCACAATCACTCATTTAATTTTCTATCGAGCTATCCAATCTAATTTAGGACCAGGTAATCAAAAGCTACATTAGTAGTCACAGGCAGTAAGTCATTTACATGATAGGATGAGGTCATATAGGATAAAGATAGGATAGGATTTGAAATATTCTATGCATCGTTTGGTAATGTCTAGATATACATGGATAAAATTGGATTAAACGTAAAAAAACAAAAAATCAATTTCTTGAGGTTTGGAAAAAAAAAATTAATTATCGTAGTCGTGAAAACCGTATATTATTGATGTCCAGACCTACCACGACCACCTCCGCCGTCTGGAGCATCCACTGATGCCGTCGTCATAAACTTGCTCAGTCCCTCATTTGTCTCTCTTGTCTGCCTCGCACCTCTCACTTTGCACTGACCTTCTTGATCGCACCCGTCATCCATCCTCTCCTGCTTTGCCGTCTCTCTTTCTCGGAATCACATTGTCCAAGCGTCCAGAAGGAAATCCAAAAGTTTCAGGCCTTCCTCAACCAAACCAGAATGCTGAGCAGAGTCGAAGCAACCAGATTTGACATACATACGGATCATCTGTTCTCTACTTGAGGATCCCACAAAATTTCCAGTTTTACCAGATATCCATGGACAGATTTTCCTTTAAGCGATGACACTAGCGATGAAATCGCAATAAGTATAGTAACACAAAATTCAGGGGCTCAAATCGAGCACCAGTCTCAAACTTCGGTTCGTTAGTGCCTGATCCTTGCCCTCGGGTCCATCCTGGCTTGTTGGTGCTCGAGGTCGATCCTAGATTGCTTGGTGCTGCATGTGACAAAGCTAGAAGAGGCTGTCTAAGGCGATGGCAGTTGGGATTGAGGGCGGTCGTGGCGAGAAGAGACATCAACTGACAGGTGCAAACTTGGCGGGTACGACGGCGGGAGAGGGCGATGAGGTGAGACGGTGGTGAGATGGTGGCAACGAAGGTGGCTGCAGTGAGATGACGGTTGGAGGCAACGATGACTGAGTGTGTGAGAGAGATGTGAGAGAGAAGCTTCAAGAAAGCTTCGACTTGGAGCACATTTTTCTTTTATTTTTATATATTTTTCAAATAATAAATATCTTATCTAAGTTTATCCCACCTCTTGCTTGGACTTTATATCTTTTATATTCAAACCATATCCAATTCTATCTAGATTTTACAACACTCCAAATATTAGATAAAATAAAAGTTATCATATTCTGAGTTTTATCCGATTCAGCCTTCTATCATTATAGTCACTCCTTGAATTCTAGAGGCATAACGCTGTAAAACGTCATTAAATTTTACTTATACCATGTGAGACGTCCATTTTCTAGTGAGTGGGATAGCCGACCTTGTGCAATAATTGCCAACTGGATGCAACTGGTTCGAATTCAATGACCCAGATCTTTTCATCTCAATCTAACGACCGACATTTGTGGGGGTACGACCAATCATTATACCTCCAGTGGAAGACCACCATTACATGTCTTAACTTCTATGGAAAAAAATTAGAAGTTGGTCTAAAATGTACTTGTTTGACGAAACAGAAGGAGAAGAAAAGTTTTATGCTTAAAAAGCTTTGCCGGCTAACAATTTTACGGGTTAATATTACAAAAAATCCTTAATTAATATATATATGTATGATAAATTTATTTGAAATTAATATTTTTATTATGAAAAATTCATTAAATTAATATATTTGTGATAAATTCATCACTATTAATTTCTGTTAAATTACTATCATGATAAATTATAAATTAGGACACTTGTGACAAACAGAGGGTACAGTCCCAAACTGATACACTCGTCAACTGTTACGTGTTATTTAACTTAATAATTTGATAATAAGATTTAACGTAAATTAATGGAGGATAAATTTGTTACAGGTATACCAATTCGATTAGTTTATGATGAATTTATTACAAATATATCAATTTGAGATTTTTTGTTGGTATTAACTCTAATTTTAATTCCAAAATGAATGTGGCAAAGGGCTTTCAGAAGATTATGAGCAAATCAAGGACAACCACGGTTTCATAGCTAATCTGATCTTCAAAGTTCGCGGTCTAAGCAACGCGAGACAATTGTCTTCTATGCATCTTACACTGGCTTTGTCCGACATCGATTAATTTGCGAAAATTGGAGCTTGTTTGACTCGATAACAGCAATTAATTCAGAACATTCCTTTTTAAACCCACCCATGACGCTATTCTTTCCCGTAAAACAAGTTCGAAATATTTGAAACTTCTCATTAAACGGCACCCTTATTTGATAAGGTGATAATTTATTGTGTTACTCGTAATCAGTTTATTGATAACCATACATTTTCTTACTAAGTGTGGTTAGAGAGTATCTTGGGAGCATGCCTTATCGATCCTAAAGATTTTTTCAATTCTTTACTGAAAAATCTTTTTATATCTATGCAGGCTTTGTCGTAAGCCAAAAAAAAAAATTATACGCATCATTCTAGATTAATGTTAACCTATATCATGACTTTTCTTTTTAAGATTTGAAAATTGAAAAAAAAAATCAAATTTGAAAGAGTATGGAATGATTTGAAACAACTTCAAAGATTGCGATCCTTCGAGTAAACTAATAGTTAACTAGAGAAAAAGCTGTAAGACATGAAGAAAATAAAAAGTGACTTCTTTTTGTATTAGCAAAAAAATGGAACGAGTAATCATCGCTATGAGTCCTTCATGCATTCGACTTGAGTTATGATTGGTTACATTTAAAAGTTCAAATTGATGATATATCGTGATTGGTCTTCATAAGAGATGCGATATGATTTGGCAATGCAACACAAGCTACTATAAAAAAAAAAAAAAATCATGGTCTCGCAAAGAATAAATAATCCTTTTACCGTAAGAACAATCATTGATGTCCTCCACTCCACATGCATTCCTAGGGCTTTTTCTCGAGTGCCATGCCTTCACGTGATTTAACTACTTGTGCCCACTGAATCCTTTTGATCAGATGGCGAGAAGTTCCGTTTCATCCCATGATCGACATGGAATTAATTTAATCCGACGGTGGACAATTTGCACCGACAATTTCATTCATGACAAAATTACTAAAAAAATTTTAAATATATTATGCATTTATCAATTTAGTTTTAAACATAAATAATATTTTAAAATTTAACATTATTTGTTTGTATTTTTCATCTTTCCTTTTATTTTTTAATTGGTTTTTGAGTAACCCTCATTGCCTCTAGCAAGGGCTTGGCGGCCCTTGTGCAAGCCCTCAACTAGGTATAACGAGGTTGCAACACCCCTCGCTTGGTAGGATCGAGGTTAAGGGAGGACTTGGCAACCCTTGCCTAGCAGGGATGTGCAGCAGGAACCACTTGGCCACTTTGATAGCCTTCAAGCACTTGTTCTGCAAACAAAAAAACAAAAAAAGGAAAAAAAAAAACTCTGAACATTATAAAAATTTAAAAATTTATCAAAATATTATTTAAAAATATCAACGTTATTGCTTGACCAGTTCCGGTCTTCATATTAATAATTTCTGGAGACCAAATTGGATTGGGAATTGATTGCTCAAAATTAACTGGATTGACTTAATTAACAAATTACAAAAATATTTAATAATCAATTAACATAATTAAAATATTTATAACTGAATTGGTAAAAATATAATAAATATAATATTTTTTATATCATGTTCTCTATCCTGTGCATGTTCGCAGCACCGCCAGTGCTCCTGCGAAGGTATGAAACGTCTTCCAGTTCAGTCCCACGTGCCCGATTCTACTTAAAACCCTTAACTGGACGTCCACAAAAAGATCTTGAACGACATTCCAAATACGACACGTGCGCCAGCGTCGTTTTTACATTTTTTTTTTTTCCATTTTTTCCCCTTCTTCTTTATTCCTGCAAAATTTGACTTCCTCACGGTGGGATCTGAAATCTGAATCCAAATCCATTAAAAAGTGTCCTTTTTTAATTATCTTTTCCCTTTTTCTTCCCGGAAATATTTAACATCTTTTTAAATTGTCAAACGAACCCATGCGATCTCTCTCTTTTTATTTGGTGGCTCTCCATCACCTACCCACCTTGTGGACCGACCTTTAAATTTAATTTCGGAAAATAAAATTACTTAAAAATATGAATTATATTCGATCTAAAATTACTTAAAATATGGATTAGATTCGATCTCTCTTTCTTTATTTGGTGGCTCTCCATCACCTACCCACCTTGTGGACCGACCTTTAAATTTAATTCTGGAAAATAAAACTACTTAAAAATATGCCTCCCTTTTGGCTTCGTTTTCTTCCGTGGGAGGTTCACTTTGCTCATCTTTTACATCCGCGGCAAAGCGAGGAAGGAATACGCATAACTGCTGTATCTTAGGAAGAGGTGAGTTTTTACACACGAGTAATCTTTCTCCATTTAATAATTTAAACTTTTGAATTTGATGTTTTAATATCCCTTTTGCGTGCATGTCCACCCTTTTTATAAGTTATGTTTAAAAAAAAAAGATTAATAGCAAGAAAAACCCCAAGCTGATATATTCGTAATAAATTTATTTCAAATTAATTTTATGATTAAAAAAACTCTAAACTAGTTTTGTTGTAAGAAATTTACTATTAATTAATTTATCAACTATAACAAAACTTCATAACTATATATTTATGATAAATTTATTTTAAATTGGATTAATACTACGAAAACCCATAAACTGGAATATTTGTGACAAACGGAGGGTAAAATCCCAAATTTCAATAGTTAGGTGTCATTTATCTTAGTAATTTGACAGTAATGGAAAATAAATTTGTCATAGACCCATATATGTACCGGTTTGGGATTTTGAGTGGTCAAAAAATTAATTTAGAGTAAATTTATCATAGATATATTAGTTTAAAATTTTGTATTGTGTTAACTCTAGAATAAATAGAACCTTTTATATGCATCGTTCTAGGTTAATCATAACCTATAATATCATGATGTCTATATTAAGGCTTGAAAGTATAAATTTTTCTTTTATATTTTAAAAGGGATGAATTAATTGGAAAGCCACTTTTTATTTTTATTTTTTTGGGTCAGAGGAAAACAACTTGGAAGGTTGGGGAAAAGCAACAGTTGACGAGAGAAAAAGCTGGAAGACATGAACACAGTCAAAGTGACATTTTTTGTATCTATAAAAAGGTGCATTATCATGACAGTCTTGCCTGCTTTATGGAATGCTCAATTTGTACTATAATTATTTCGCATTATCACCTTATACTGAAAGTCCGAAATTGGCGAGCCTATCACCTTGACCCGATCAAGTTACTAATGAGTCGGAAAGTCTCTCGTTATCAGATACCTTGTAACATAGGGTAGTGTAACACGAGCCATTCAAAGATCTACTTGCGATTTTTAAAGGTATAAGAAAGCGACTTCAAAAGTGTCCCCCGCTCCGCATGCATTTGTTCCGATTGGCTTTTTTCCCGAGCGGACGTGGCTTCACGTGACGAATTTCCTTCCGGACCGGCGAAATCTGTTCTTGGATCCGACGGTGGAGGAGCGCCCCCGCTTCGTCAGACGACCGGCGTCGATTCTATCTGATCCGACGGCGGGGAATTCGCACCGATATAGCTCCGCTGCATACGAACGCAGCAACCGACTTTCCTCACGTGGCCGGCTCCCAGTTTAAAAGTCCCAACCCCACGTCCCCGAAAAGATCTCGCACGATTTTCCGAATACGGCGTCGTTTTCGGGCTTTCCCGATTTTTTTCTCCCCCCCCCCCTTTTTTTTATGGCCTGCAAAATTGACTTCCCCATGGTGGTGGGACCCCAAAATCCGAATAATAAAATCCCATGAAAAATCTCTCTCTCTCTCTCTTTTTCCATTGCCTTTTTGATTAGAAAAAAATTATGTCTTTTTAATTATCAAAAGGATAAAAGTCACCAAAAACCTTAAATTATATAAATTATAATGCATTTATTCTAATGCTTTTCTGGTGAAACAAAAATTTTAAACTTGTATTTATAAATCATTAAAAATTCATCTACATGAACACCATGAAGCAAAAAGTAATAAATAAAAATGATATTATTTTGGTTGAAAAATGAATCTAGAATTTTGATGGAAAGTAATTATGTTACATAAGATCTTTTATATCACAAGTAAAAATTAAAGACAAATGTGTCGAATTTAAAATTTGTTAATGCTATACAAATTTTTCTTTTAGGTAAATGTGTCCTCATGGTCATAATTTAAAATTATTTTTAATAACTTTTTCCTCGTCAAGACCAAGCGACGTTCGCTTTAATTTGGTGGCTCTCCGTCACCTACCCCCGTGGCGGACCGCCCTTTAAATTAAATTTCTCGAAAACAAAACATTAATTTATTCGCCGGAAAACGGATTCGATTCCGGATTAAATACGATCTCTCCCTCGTGGCTTCCGCTCCGGCTCTCGATTTCCTTCCCGTTCGAGGTTGCTCCTGCTCCTTATTTTCATCGAAGGCGATAGAGAACAACCGCTCCGCCGTCTTCGGGAGGGAGTTCGCGCAGCCGTCGCGGTGGTGGTGGGGGGGCGGAGATCTCCATGGCGGCATCAAAGCTCCCGATCGGCGCCGCCCTCGTCTTCTTCTTCCTGCTCGCTCTGATCTGGGTTCCGTCGATTAGGGCTGACGACGACGGCGGCGACGCCAAGGCCGCGGCCGCGGCGGCGGCGGCGGTCGGCGCCGCCGAATCGTCGGCACTGAAGGCCGAGGTCGAGCAGCTCAGGTCCAAGATCCAGGTTCTCGGTGAGTCCGCTCGTCGCTCGTCGCTCGTCGCCTCCGATGGCGATGCGGTTCTGGTTCTTTCGCTTTTTCCTGTGGTTAGATCGGGATTCTCTAGTTTTATTACTTCGTGAGTGCGGATGTTCGTTCGGTCGGATTCGTGTAATGCGGCTCGGCACGCGAGAGTTATGTTAGTCAGTGAAGTTCGCGTTTTGGGCTCGTCGAATCTTGGAGTGAAAGGAAAGGGATTGGCATCCGTACAATGTGGTGTGCGTTTGCGCAGTTTGGGCGGATTCGATTTGTGTCGAAGTGCTTCGTAATCGTTCTTGTGGAATGGCTACTGACTTCCTTAGGACGTGGAAAAGTTTGGCTTTTTTTTTTTTTAATTTGCTTTTTGTGCATGAGATTGTCTTACAATGACTGCAACGTGATTTGCTTGATGTCTAACGCCTTACGTCTGTTTATCGATGTGAAGATTCCTTTCTTAATGAGAAAACTAGAGAGCTGCAAACCAAGGACAAGATCTTAGCAGAAAAGGAAAAGACCATAAAGGAGAAATTGGATAAAGTTGCATCGTTACAGAGTGAGGTGTCGTCTCTGCAGGTATTTCTCATGCGATCTTCTGTTGTTTTGATGTTGCTTTTGTTTTAAGTCTTGGAATTTGCTTTGACAATATTGGTTTTCTGCTTTGTAGAAAAAGGGGAAACTAGATGCTGCAGCTGAGATAGAGAAGGCTCATGCTCGGGCCACTGAATTGGAGAAACAGGTTGGAAATGGACCAAAGATATGGAAACTCTAGAAGTTCGGATGTTTTGTGAAATAATGCTGGAATGCTTATTTATGCAGGTGGACAAGCTTAAAACGGATGTACAATCGCAGCTGAAGGAAAAGGAAGTTTTGGAGTCCCGTGAGAGTAAAGCTGAGAAGAGGATGAATGAACTAAATGCAAAACTGGAAAATGTAAGTTTCCGGTGATGGGATTCCCAACAAAGTCTCATGCTGCTGTGGTTCTCTTCTTTTAATCTATGTGTGTTGTTTCTTGTTGCATTGTACATTTCGTTTGTTCTTAATTGATGCTTGTCTCTGGTTTGTTGGAGCAACATGTATTTGAGATAAATCTTGTGATAGTATAGGGGTCTGGAATAAAGCTTATGTTCTTTAATTAACTTCACTACTGTAATGAATAGAACCGTCTATGGATGCCTCATGGAAAGCTCCTGACAGATGATGTCATGGGTTTTTCACTATCTGTGTTTGCTGGACATGAAACTTCACAGTTAACCCACTGTTCTAGCTACTCTTATTGGAAGGATTCGCATTTTCCCCCTGCCAGTGGCCACCTTAATATAGCATCCTGATGAATTTACATCTTCATTATCATGTAAAAACTGTGTTTAGGATAATTTAGCTTTTCTAGTGTAGCTTTCCTGGATGTGATGCTGAAGTGCTGATTCACACACAGCACTTTTGTCAAACTTCTAAAGAAATGAGTGAAACACCCATGGAATGCAGGGGTTGAAACATTCCTATTTTGAGATATTCCCACATATGGATTTAATCTTAGTTAATTTGGCTCTATCAATGCACTTTGCGCGAGTAATGTCAAAATTATCTTTTCATATGACATGTTGATCTCTTTATTGTGGACTATTTCTATTATAATTTTTTTAACATATACGTTTTAGGTACACTGCATGATTGTTAGACTATAAAACTGCATGATTGTTAGACTATAAAATTCATCTCTTATATTGAAGAAAAGACTAGAAATGTGCATTGCATACGTGCATTTGGCGTGTTGTAAGGTTTTTAGTTGGTACTTATACTTCTTCATTTTCTAAAGTGAAGATGGATTAGCAAAGGATGATACTGTTACTTTATTCTGTTTATTTTAGAGTCGTGGAAACAGTTTGTCCATTTGGCTTAGGCATTGTGCATAACCTCCATTCTTCTTGCTCTTTTTCAAATTCGATAAATGTTGGTTGATCGTATATTTCATTATTGTTCTATGATTCAAAGTATCATTTCCTATTTGATCCCTTTGAATTCCATATTCGAAGTTGCGATTGGATCTATTCATTAAAAAGAATCGATTCCATACATTTCTTATGTACCCATAGGTTATTTAGGGTGGTTATTGAAACCACTGTCTCACCAAACTTACTTGCTTTGATGCTTTTCCAATTGCACATATTAGATAATAGACTCATAGAAAAATGGACAGAAAATTGTCCTTCCAAAGGTGATTTACCTTTTGAGCCATTTTGAATTATATGGTTTTCATAATTAGCATGCATTTTTAGAAGGTGTGTACACAACAAATATAGTTATGATTCATTGTAGAGTATATGAACATTAGATTTGTTTATATGAGAATAGCTAATGATTAACAAAAATAAGTAAACAGGTGATACTGCTTGTGGTCATAATGTCAGGCAACCACTTGCTGCATTTCCCACTTAAAAATATGAAAGCATCTCAATGATGTATTGAACATTGTGACATGAGCTGTGTACCATTTGCTTTTTTTCGATTTTATGGGGACTCTCCAAAAGTGATGCATTTATAGATGTGACTCAATTGATTTTACTTTAAACATTGCCCTGGAAGATGGATCTAGTCGAACTGCAATTCATGTGCATGAGATGAGTCTTTGGTGTCTGAATCAATGCTGCTTGGCTGCTTGAAACTGATCAGCACTAAGATTCATATCATGTTTCTTTGGTTACTTGACTCAAGACAATCTCTTGAAGTGTTTGTTTTGATTTTAGGTGTCATACAAACTATACAGTTGATTTTATTTATGAATTGGAAAGATGTATTCAAGCATACTTTTGTGCATATCTAGATATAGAATGAGCTGTTGCTCTGCAATGCTGGCAAAGTCAAGCTTCATGCTGTTTGGTAGGTGTGTGCTAACATCAGTTTATAAACTTCCTTGCCAGCTCCAAAAGATCAATGATGAGCAGAAGTCGAAGATACGTAAAACTGAACGAGCTCTTAAAGTGGCTGAGGTATGTATAACTGCATGCCTTGTTTAATGTAATTGAAACTCTGGGATGACCCTCCTGTGATATCCTTTTTTGCTAATCAGGAGGAACTATTGAAGGCAAAGATTGAAGCTGCTTCAAAGCATAAGGAGCTAACAGAGGTACAAGACCTGAACTGTTATTAACTCTTAAAACAGTATCTTCTGAATTCAGAAATAGAAGGCAGTGTTTTTGTTATTTGACAGATCCCTTTTAGATACTCTTTACAGAATTGATCTTGACAACAAGATTGTTTTCAAAAAATTTCCATTACTAAGTAGCACAATGGTGATTTCCCTTGCTTGTCTGAAAATCTTTGTCATTGAAAAATATTTCTATAACAGACTAGGAAAAGATAATATTGAAATTCATTTTACTCTGAAAAAGAGACTAGGAAAAGATAATATGAAATTGATTTACTTTGAAAAAGATTCCCAATCACAATCTCTCACTGCTGTAGACATTATATGATGTGCCTAAGAGCCTATGTAATAGATGGTACTTGGTTATTCTTGGAAACATGATTTTGAAGATTCAAGAAACATCTTGTGCTAAATTGCTCAAGCAAATGATTATATGATATGATCAATGTTTTTCCGCATTATGTTAGTCTTTCCATCTTCTCTAGAAGCTGATGCTTTTTATTTTATCTCAGGTTCATGGTGCATGGCTCCCACATTGGTTGGCTACACATCTTACACAATTTCAGGTAGTTCTTCTTGTGCTATCTTTGTTCGTAAAAGCTGTTATTGTGATGTGATGATCATTCATTGCAGTCCTTCGTTGAGTTGCACTGGAGAGAACATGGAAAACCTGCGATGAATACTATTATTCAGAAGGTACCGTTTACTATTGCCAAGTTGTGAGTATTGTAAATGGAAAGGGTCATCCACGGTTCGTGATACTCTTTCAAGCAGACATTCCGACTTTATTGTGTCTTCTGCTGCTTTAACTATGTTACTTTCTAAACCATGCTAGACCCTGGAGAAGAAATCTCAAGCACTCTTTCAAGCAGACATTCTGACTTTATTGTCTTCTGCTGCTTTAACCGTGTTACTTTCTAAACTGTGCTAGACCTTGGAGAAGAAATCTCAAGCTGCAAAGTGGGCTGAACCTCACATAGAGATGATGAAGAAGGTAAGCTATACTTTTTGTAGAAATGTTGATGCTGTGTCAATCTGATCACTGATCTAGCTATGCTTGAAAGTTAAATGAGTATGGTGGATCATCTACTTATCATACATGCTTAATATCATTGCTATGGTCTAAAATTATAGTTATTCCTTTTTTTCTCTCAAGGAGTGGATTCCACCATTGAAGGAGCACTGCTTGACAGTAAAAACATCTCTTGAACCGCATGTGCATTCTCTGACTACAAAAACCCTTGAGGTTTATGAGTCATCTAAGAGTGCTCTCACTCCACACTTGATTAAGGTTCAGGAAGTTGTCGATCCCTACTACCAGGTGAATAAGATATGAGATCCCTTGTCTCTTCATCTCCTTTGAACATCTATGTTAAGGCTATGGTCCTGTTCTGCAGGAAGTCAAGAAGTTCAGCAAGCCGCATATCGATAACGTTGTTACCGTGACAAAACCTCATGTTGATAAACTAAGGTTGACCTTGAAGCCCTACACGAAGGAAGTAGTTCGTGTCTACGGGAATTTCTTAAAGTCTGCTTCAAGTTATCATCATCAGGTACTGGTGTATGTACTGATGTGCAGAAACAACATTCTAGACTCCTGTATGGTCATGATCTTGATATGGTATTCTATACTTGGTTGAGGTGTTTACTGTCGAACTCTTTAAATTTTTGGCTATTCTTGATCGAGTTGTCCAGTTGTGAGATATTATCTGCTTCTTTAATCCTGAATGTTGCCTCCCATTCCTCTAGATGAAGCCTCTTTGGATGAGTTGGTTTTGTCTTTGTTAGAACAGGAGTTTTCAGCCTACCTCGACTTTGATTATATCGATCAATTTTATTTTTAATTTTTATCTTCTGCTTGACCAATGGCTTCTGGTTTTTCTATGTTGTATAATATGTGCTATCCTCACAAATTATGACTAGTTCTAATTTCTGGTTAGGTACAAGCCCGTATTAGAGAGACCTTGAAAAAGGATGAGTTGACAAGACCTCTTGCAACTAAGGAGTTTGTGTGGTTTGCGGTATGTTCTTATAAGAGTTGTTGCTCTCTTTATCATCGTCGTCGAATTTTTATTGTCATACTGAGTTCCCTTTTTAACAATTTTCTTAAAAAAATGTGCTTAGGCATCTGCTCTGTTGGCTCTGCCAATCATTATTCTCTCGAAGTTTCTCTCTGCCTTGTTTGGGTGAGCTTCATACCATCTATTTATCCCGTACAAGGTTGCTTAATTGCTTTATTTGGTTGTTGACTATTTGTAGTTGGAAGATGAAGTGTTGTTTAGTTTTTTACACTTCTATTGAGCTTCCATTTGTATAATTGCTGCAGCACAAAAGCCAAGAAACCTGCACGAAATGCTCATAAGAATCATGCGCGCCGTAAAGCTAAACGCGGACATCCTGACAAGTAGAGTATGGAGAGGCATTTGGTTCTTTCTTCATCAGCAGCATGAGGTATTACTGACAAATTGCACAATTTCCAAATATAGCACGAGTGGTTTATTTGGTCAAATGTGGTTGTAAATGCATTGGTTCGTTGTATGTTGACATGGTCATAGATGAGAATTGGAACTTTGTGCAAGCATTGCATCGATAGTTGCACAATATGAATTGTTTTTTCGGCTTTCTTCTGGGGTGAATGCTCACTCAGTTTGTTTTACAGATGTGGATTCCTGCATGTGATGTGGCTCTCTCCAGTTGTGAAGTCATATTCTCGTGAATGATTTTTCAGTTTTGAAGCATTCTGCTTTTTGTTTACGTGAAAAACGAAAGCTTAGAATAGTTTCCACAGGAAAGGGTGTAGTTTTTAGGGCAATTGAGAACTACGTGTACTATATATGCACTTTTTGCGCGGTGTGTTTCACATAGGGGGTGTAACTTATACATTTTTTCTTCTAGATGTTACTTGATAATTCTATTTAACATAAGCTAGCTTCTCACTTCCGTTTACCCATTTCTAATGATTTTTTTCTGATGAGTTTCTTGAGAATGAGTGGGACGAGGGACTTACTCTCGTGGGTCTAAAGATGAACCATAACAAATTCAGCTATTTTTAGCGAAAATCATGCGATCTAAGAGAGAATTGCTGGAACATTTGCTCTTGGATTAGCAAAGTAGATTGTACCACAATCGGTCTCTGAATATATGTGCCGGATATCAAAATATAGACCAAGGATTGAGGAAGAAAGAGTTGCCAACGATGATCTTCCAACTTGGATTGCAGCAGCCAAATTATCACACAGATGTTACCAAAGTAGTTTGAATACCACAAATATATTGTTGGTTTGGCTTTGACAGCAATCGAGATTATGGAAGTGAAATAAAGCTGCACAATTTTTCACTTGTGTGGCTGTGAGCAAGTCGTACCAAACATGCTTGAGGAAAGATGGTATTTGTTTCGCATGCCCTTTCGAACCGGTGATGGTGGAAAAGAAACCTGTGAATGGTGCTTTGACGAAGAAGGATTGGCTACTTTGGTAGGCTTCTGACTACATAACTAAATTGTCACACCCTTGAATCGAATCGGATGTGTGGCAATGCGCTATGCGTATATGCATACTTTCAAATGCATGCCAAGTATGTGAATTGGACATGTTAGTCGTATCATTTGTTTGAAACTAGGAACATTATTTATCGAATAAGATGATTTCTTGTCTCCAAAATAAGAAAGTGCATCCAAAGTTTTGACGTGGGATATGAATAACTTCGATAAATCTTCACCTCGAATAATTTTAGAGACAGATCTGGAGAGTTTTCAGGTACGCTCAAGATATAATGTTGACGTGGGACATGAATAACTTCGATAAATCTTCACCTTGAATAATTTTAGAGACAGATCTGGAGAGTTTTCAGGTACGCTCAAGATATAACCAAACATGAGATAATTTCAGTTCACTATTTATTCCTAGCAGTTTTAATTAAATCTGAAAAAAAAAAACAGTATATTGTACATGAATGGGCTCATTAGCTCAGTAACCGGTCCTCTATCTTTACAAGCGATCAGACATACATTTTTATGTATATAGATTCAAAGCATTCGGCAGAATTCCGTTAGCATGTTAACGAAAATAGTATACACAAGACTTTGCCGAGTTTCTGGATCATGAAGAACATTCAAATTTATTGACTTTTGACCAGAGCTAAAATTCAATTGAACTGGTTCTTCTTGAGGAACCTTCGCATTAAGGTTCCTCAATTGGGACCTCGGCTTGTCAGCCCCCTCGTCTTCTTCTCGTTTCTTTCTTTCCGACTGCCAGGTTATATAGGCTAGTGGCTCTTTTGCTGACTGCTTCTTTGCCACGTCGATAGGAAGGCTTTCCGCCTCTCTAGACAATTGCGAAGCTTCCTGGACTTGCTTTTTTGAGATCGATGAAACGAGTCAAAAAGTGGGTAAAGCTCGTGGAAAATTTGCATGATGTGCCACGCTCACGTCCGAACTTTATGTGATATTTGAATTTTCGAATTGAAAATTATTATGACTGAGTTTTTGGAACAATTTAACAATGTTGGGATATTCATCATTACAAAAAATTACTAGAATGAAATAAAAATTCTAGAGCACTCATCACTACCTAAGTAGCACCGACATGCGACATGGACACGAGATACAACACGTCGACACATCATTTTTCAAAATAAAAATTTCAACACGTTAGAACACATTATATATTAAATGAATATTTTTATTTTTAATTAATTTGATTAAAATTTATAAATAATTAATTAGTTTTAAAAAAAAGCCTACAATGAATACACTAATAATATTAATAAATTGACAAAATATTGATGAAACTAATGACTAACAAGAAATTAGAATCAACTTATTTAAATAAAATCATAATCTTCTACAATGACCAAAATTTATCATTATTCAACATTCAATATTTTTATTTTTTGTTTAAATTAATTTTAATCTCATTTTTTTTATTTTTCCATTTAAAAAAAGTCCCCTCCGCCCACCCAAATAATTTATTTCTCCTTTCTTTCCCTACTCCCTTTTTTTCCTCATCTCAATATTTTTTTTAAATTACTTTTTAATCTCATTTATTTATTTTTCCGATTAAAAAAGTCCCCTCCACCCACCCAAATAATTTATTTCTCCTTTCTTTCCTACTCCCTTTTTCCTCGTCTCAGTATTTTATTTTTTAAATGACTTTTTAATCTCATTTATTTGTTTTTCCGATTTAAAAAAAGTCACCTCCACTCACCCAAATAATTTATTTCTCCTTTCTTTCCCTACTCCCTTTTTCCCTCGTCTTTCCCACCCAACCACCCCCACCCAAATAATTTATTTCTCTTTTCTTTCCCTCCCTCCACCACCTGAGAGGTTGTCACTTCCCCTCCCACTAAAATGAAAAATCACGCCATGTCCATGGATCTCCCCTTTTTCAATTTTTTTGAGTTTCCTTCTCAAAACCTTAGCCAGCGCCCTCCTTCTTCTCCTCCTTGCCGCACGATCCCCTTCCTCTCCTCTTCCTCTGGATCTCTACTTGCTTTCGGTCCTTGTCATAACCGTTCACCACCTCGCCTCTAGCCCTTCCTCTCTCGCAGTTGCAGCCTCGTCATCGATCCATCCAACATCACAGTGACGGCCCTCACCTCAATCTCTGCTCCTTGTCTCGCCATCTCTCGCCATTGCGGGTTCACCATTGCTCACAGCCTCATCTCTACTCCCTCACCCTCACCTCCACCCTCCATCGTTTTCCAGACACGCGTGTCGAAACGTGCCGAGAAAAGTTGACCCTGTGTTGCGTTCACCTTGTGTCCTAGCGTGTTGACGAGAAAAGTCAGAGAGAATTTGCTTTTTGCTCAGCCTTTCAAGACACAGGCGAAGTTCTCCGAAACTTGCTTCCTTGATGTTGGCTATCCTGAGAAACTTGGTGTTGAAATCAACGAGATAAATCATAATCGTTCGAACCCGTTTCAGTTTGCGGTAACATTTTTACTTGTCCCATATCGTTTGGCTTCATAGAGCTCAGAAATCTACTATTGCTGAAGCAGGGCGACTTTGGTGCTTCATTTTCTCTGCGACTGGTCGAGATGGAAGGGTGCGGCTATGAAGTTTTCTTGAGCTTCAGAGGACCGGACACGCGCATGGCCTTCACATATCATCTCTATACCCGTCTCACAGATGCAGGAGTCCATACATACAAAGACGACGAAGATCTCCGTGTAGGTGAGGAGATCGGCCCAAATCTACTTGGAGCCATTGAGCAGTCGAAGATCTCCATACCCATCTTTTCTAAAAATTATGCTTCCAGTAAGTGGTGTCTGAAGGAGTTGGCCCAGATGGTGGAGTGTTGGAAAAGGAAGGGACAGGTGATCATGCCCATTTTCTACTATGTCGAACCATCTGAGGTTAGATACCAAACCGGAGGTTATGGTGAGGCCTTGCTCGTGCATGAAAACAAGAAGCGAGTGGACGATGAGAGCTTCCGCAAGTGGAGAGCTGCTCTCAGTGAGGTTGGAGGGTTAAAGGGATGGAACATAGAAAACGGGGCTAACAGGTACTTATTATCTACCGCCCTTGATTGACGCCATGATACAGGATACCATGAAATTCAAGTAAATTTTCCGTTGAAAGTTTACTCTTTTCTTTTGAAATGGAAAAGTTGTGGCTACGATGGTTCCCTTTCTTTGAGTAGTGTGTCAACAGTATAATATAACAATTAAATATTTATGACGTAAAGTATGAAATTTTTCGTGTATTTATGTAATGCGAGTGCGTATTAATGTTGGTCGAAATTAACTTATGTTGTATGCTGAAAGTTAAGGGATCTCTTATTTATTATTCATAACAGTTAAGACGTGTTCTATATGCTAATGGTAAAGCTAATTTGAGTAGGAGGAGCTTGTTATCACATCAGATATACGGTAAATATATTCAGCCTCTTTTCTTCTAATTAGCAAGATATAGCGATCACCTACTGTACTTTGACGGTTGCGTAACTGTTCGAATGCTGCACTACTTGGAGCATCTGCCTAGCATGTCCATAATTTATTCTTCCAGATCATTGCAATGTGGTCTGTTCCATTTGCAGTTGCACCTCTTGTTGCATCCTTTGGCTTCCACAGACTACTATCAATTCCTATTGTCGTAGGTTTCAGCTAACTTTTTCTACTTTGCCTTACTTGTCTTTTTTTTTTTTTCATTAGACACGAAGGACAGCTAATTAAAGAGGTGGTTACCAAGGTTTTAAGTGAGCTAAAGAAAGCGTATTTGGTGGTTAGTGATTTCTGGTTGGTGTTGACGAATCTGTGAAAGAAGTTGAGAGAATGCTAGGCCAACTCCGATGATGTAAAGATTGTGGGAATCCACGGAATGGGTGGTATTGGAAAAACTACTCTTGCCAAAGTAGTTTACAACAAATTTTCTCGGGACTTTACTGACTGTTGTTTCTTAGCCGATGTTAGAGAAACTTCACATTCAAAAGGAATTGTGTTTTTGCAGACTCAACTAATCTCAAACCTCTCTAAAAAGGCACATCCAGGTATAAATTCCAAGGATGAGGGAATAATGGCTATAGAAGAGAGATTTTCCAGTAAAAAAGTTCTAATTCTTCTCGATGATGTTAATGAAAAGGATCAATTAACTGCACTTTTGGGGAGGCGAAGTTGCTTTGGTCTAGGAAGTCGGATACTTATAACAACTAGAAAAGTGAATGTCCTACGTGAATTTGGAGTGAAATTGACTTATTTAGTTGGTGGTTTGGATCCCAAAAGATCCCTTCAGCTATTTAGCATGCATGTTTTTAGAAGTGATCACCCTCCAATTGAGAAGATGGAACAATCTAGAGAAATTGTGAAGATAGCCGAAGGTCTTCCTTTGATTCTAGAGGTTATGGGTTCGACTTTATCAATATGTGGACAAAAAAAAAAAAGAAATGTGGGATGATTACTTGGTGAAGTGGAAAAAAGGTCACATTGAGGGGATTGGAAGTAAGTTGATGATAAGTTATGAAGAATTAGATTCCTGTCAGAGACAAATATTTCTTGATATATCTTGTTTTTTCAATGGATGTGATAAGAATACAGTGATATATATGTGGAGAGATTGTGGTTTATGCCCAATACAAGGTCTTGAAGTTCTTCAATTGATGTCATTGATTAAAATTGGAGAAGATAATAAGCTGTGGATGCATGATCAACTCAAAGATCTCGGTAGAGAAATTGTTTCTCATGAAAGTGGGGGCGAATTAGATAAGCAAAGTAGGTTGTGGAATCACAATGACGCATTGGAGATGCTACTGAGAGAGAAGGTAGATCCTGGATCTAAATTCCTTTGTGCACGAGAATTCCTTTGTAGTCAAGGGCACTTTCCCCCTCAATGACAACAATCACAATTAACTCCACATATCTAATGTAAAAATTTCCACACATTATAGAACATTTCTTAAATTGTTAATTTTCAAATTTCAAAACCTATGTCGATCCTCTCCAAATTGGGCTATAAGAATGATGAGAGTGAACTCAAGTATCTTTAGATAAATATGAACTATACCTCAAATTCAAAGATGACCTAGATTGTTCTCTTAATTATCTAACCGCATCCTTCTTTTAATAATTTTTTTTGTTTGCTCATTTAGAGAAATGCAAATCTTGAAGCCGTCTGTTTGGAATTTGAGGATTGGTCACAGTATTGTTTCACTCTTGAAGGATTTGCAGCGCTGCCAAATTTAAGGTTCCTTCAAGTGGATAGTGAACTCCTCTCTTATGAGAGAGTTGACCGTTTTTTCTCCCAAGCTACACTTTTTTGGCATAACATGCCCTTCATCACTTCGCGTACGGATTTTTCACTGAGCAAGAACCAACTCCTTCCCAATTTAAGATGGCTCTCTTGGCATAATTTTCCTCAGCGGATACTTAAGTTGAGCAAGTTTTCATTGAGTAATCTAGTCATTCTTGATTTTTCAGGAAGTAAATTAACTCATGATTGGGATGGATGGAGACATATTAAGGTACCCTTAGCTCTAGAGAAGTCTTCTTTATGAGTGTGGACATTCTCTTGATTTAACAGATTTATTGACATTTGTTTTGTTGGCATTACAGAGAGCCAAGAAATTAAAAGTTCTTAACCTTTCAAGATGTAAGCGTTTGTGCAAGACTCCCGATTTCTCTGGACTCCTGACATTGGAGAGATTGATTATTGAAGATTGTCGTAAATTGGCTGAAATCGACTCGTCAATTGGCCAATTGAAGCACTTGGAGTACTTGAACTTGAATTTTTGTTATAGTCTCTACCATTTGCCAAAAGAGCTGGGTACATTGCCTGCTCTGACAGAACTTCTCCTTGATGGAACTTCTATAAAAAGACTTCCTGATTGGTGGGGTATCGAGAACATGGAGAGTCCCCATGTTCATATTTCACCGTCATCAAAAGCAGGGGACTCACTCAATTGTCTAACTTCGCTGTTGAAGCTTTCATTGAACTACACGCACATTACTCATCTACCCGACTCCATTAAGGAATTACGATCATTGACTGAGTTAGATCTATCCAATTCAAAACTCATTGAGTTACCTGACTCTATGGAAAATCTGGAGAATCTAAAAGCATTGAAGTTATTCTTGTTACCAGAATCAACTGTACCAGCCCTACCAAAGCTTCCAGAAAGCTTAACTTCTCTGGCAATCGTATTTAATGCACTAACAGTCAATCATGATCTTTCCAACTTGATCAATCTGAAGCTACTGTTGTTCATCATCATAGAGCCTGCGTTCTCTAGCCAATCTGAGTTGGTGCAGGTTCCCATGCCTCGGTGGATTGGGAAATTATCCAAACTGGAAGTCTTGACGTTGGGTCACCCAAACATTAGTAACCTATCTCCTGAGTTAGGTACACTTCCTTACTTGAAAACTCTTCAGCTTTTCAATTGTGGTGCTCTGGAATGCATTTCGCAAATTCCCTCGACTGTCACAAAACTTCATATTGGAATATGCCCGTTGCTGACCACACTTGATATCTCATATTTGAAGAACCTATTGGAATTATATGTGTTTGGTTCATCGATAGAGGATATTTCTGAGCGTGCACTTTCAGAAGATCTGCTAGAATGGAAGATAAGTAAGGATTGTGGGTACAATTTGGCTAGGACTTTTGGGAAAATGATGTGGGAACAACACGGACTCGAAGAACCTATGAGTTTTTTCCTTTATTGCCTAAAGCATTTGAGGTACAATCGTTTTCCCAATGTTTATGAGCTCTTCCCAAATTCTTACGCTACAATTTTTTTTCCCCTTGAGGAGGGTATTTGCCATCATATTTTACTTACTTAGAGCACACCATACCCTATAAGCATTTAGGTGACTTTTATAACTTAAAAAGGAAACCTTACTTGCATGTTTTGATGGCACAAATAAGTTGAATGTCACAGCATAGACCAAATATTTTTTAGGGAACAAGCCACAAAAATCCCAAAATATATCTCTGTTCTTTTTTTTTTTTTATACCAAAAATACCATATTTATATTTGTATGACACATATACCATCCATCATAGTTTGGTCAATGAACCCATTAAAAATCCTACACAATGGCTTAAATGGATAATGAAGGTCACAAGGTGACATGAATTCCACACTATTTTGGTTGCAAAATTATCTGAGTGTGGCTGAAGTTGCGGAAACGACACCATCTGCCTGTGTCTCTCTCTGTTCATCCACTGGAACCGATTTGGGGCTTTAGGGTTTATGCCGATTGACTCTCTTTGCCTAGTATGGGCATAAGCAGGATTCTCACACTCTGCTCTTCAACTTCATCTTATTGACAAGAGTTCCTTGTGCTTCCTAATGCTTGAGCTTGTGTATTTTTATCTTGTAACAGGATTACTCCCTTTCTGTTGTGTTTTTTTTTTTTTTCTGAACAAAATCTTACTCATCGAAAAAAGACATATAACATCTGATTACGAGTTGCAACGATGAGGGACCCACTTATCTGAATCTGATGATGTCTAGCTCGATTCTTTCTTTGATTGTGTCTCGCTTCTCCACAAACCCCATTCTTTCTTCATCTTCTGGTCTCTGTGTGTTTATGCGCTCCGTATTTCCATTTGATGCTGTCTAGCTCGATATTGTGTTGTCAAATCTCTTTTGCTTTGTGGTGATCTTTCAAAATTGCTTGCAGCTATCACGACTCCGGAGATCTCTTTGCACTTAGAGCCATGAGGCGGATGCGCATGCCAATCCAGAATGACTTAACAAGAATAATTTGAATCTCTCTGTGGTTGAAGAATTCCCTTCATATTTTGAAAATAGGATTCCTAATCGCCATATCTTTGGATTCCAAGATGTAGAATCTCGGCTGCTTCTTCTTTTTTGGTTGTAATATGAAAAAGAGTGTTTTCATTTGTCGTACAGGTTCAACCCTTCGTGGCAGTTGAGACACCTTTTTATTCAATGATGAATAATTATTCGATTGTGGTATGATTATTGGTCATGCACAGTAGTTTTTATAGCAACGAATTGTTTGATGCTAACTGCAAATATTGAAAACTGAGGAAAAAAAATTAGTTCAGTTTAATTTCTTGTTGTGGATCTTGCAAAACTTACCATTATAGTTAATGTGAAATGCTATAGATCATTGACATGTAAAACTGTACGAATTTAAGATACATTCGTCGTTTTCAAGTTTTCGAACGGGTAGTCTCCACCGGTTTTTCGCATTTCCAGTAATCACTGGTACAAGTGAACGCTTTCTTCATTGTGATTCATACTAGTATAGGACAAAAAATACAATAGTCCAGTCACGGAAAAAAAGATCATCTTTGAAGTTCTATTACATAGCCATTTCTCACTTGATTTGGCACCCTATTGAACACCAAGAAACTTGAAATCTAGGTGTTTAGGGTACGTATGACAAAATTTCTAGAATAGAAATTGATTTCTCAATTTTTATTTCAGAAATTAAAAAGTTAAAAATTTTAGCTTTTGATTTCTTCTTCAAATTTATTTCTGAAATATAAATCTGTTTCAGAAATAGAAAAATCAAATTGCGTTACCAAATAGATTGCTCCAAACCCTTTCAAGAAACAGAAAAATAGAGAAATCGAAATTTTATCGGGCACGCATGATAAAATTTTACTTTTCTATTTCTTTGTTTCTCTGTTCCCCGAATAGGTTTGGAATAGAAATCCGTTTGGTAACGCAATTTGATTTTTTTAATTTCCGGAATAGATTTCTATTCCAGAAATAGATTTGAAGAAAATATCAAAAGCTAAAATTTTTAACTTCTCAATTTCTGAAATAAAATTGAAAAATAATTTCTTGCCGTAAATCAATTTCTACTCAAAATTTTGTCATGCACACCCTTAGTGCCCACGTTCAAGATGTGCAAGCTTTGAAGTTTGCGGATCAAGTGAGTCGGAAACTTTTTTCGCCAAATGGCTATGAAGAAATTTTCATGGAGGTCTACAATCACAGGTTGCTGCAAAACCACAGAAGAAGCCAAGTAAGTGCTAGCCCAAGAAGAAGGTGATAACTCATTCCAAAGGTTCTCTCTGATCGATTTGAACAGCCCCTGCTCGCGACACTCTCAGATGACCTCTCATTATCGCTCGCTGGATCAAAAGTCTACAAGTTCACCCATCAGAAGGTGAAGCTGGTCACGTAGAGTTTCTCCTCGAGCAACTTCATTGAGGAATGAAGGTAGTCTGACGGCGCAGCCAATGGCCGTCACACAGAGAGAGACTCGGTTTCTCTAAATCCTTGCCATGAATGGGAGTCGTTTTAGTCTCTATTGCGATGTTCTCCTGTCCATTTTCCACTTTGGATTTGATTTTTTATTTTTAAAAGACAAGTCTGGTCGCATTACAAACTTTATTAAAATAGCCACCGAAGCCAAATTGCCAGATTAGGCAACAAAGTGAACGATTTTTCACTGATATAGCATTTTAGTGCTTTGAAAAAAAAAAAGTTACGGCACTTGTTATATTCTTTAGGGGTGATCGAATCCAGGGTGGGTAGGTTCCAGACCTGGACCTTGTACCCGACCCTGTTATAACCGGTTCCTTTTTTTTAGACCTTATACCTGACCCTGTTTGCATTGAACCATGTACCCGACCCATCCTGTTTTTTGGTCCGGTTCTAGGGTTAATCGTGTTTATATTGGAACCTGTTTTGCAACCACCCATCTATACGACTTCGAATTTTATTTTAATACGTGAGAAAACAACATAATTTTTCTAATTTATATTGAAATATTAAGCGTAATTAAATAAGTAAATTTCTACCTCATTTCGTATACATTAGCCAAATCCTAGATGGTTCGCCCGGTCACGATAACTTTGCGACTCAACTGAAATTATTTTTTTTGGGATCACTCGGCAGAGGGCCTTCTTCGTTCCTTGGAAAAAAGAAACAAAAAAAAAGGAAGGAAAAGCTTGAGACTCAAGGTCAAGGTCAGGTTGCAGAGGAGACGTGGGCAGCGTAGAGAGGGACGTGAGGGAGACATGACAAGCCAGCAGGGAGAAAAGACCAAAAAAAAAAAAAAAAAAACAGAGAACAGTGCACTGTTCATCTTCTTCACTGGCTCCGTCCGCACGCCACAGCCGCCATCCGTTGCGCCTACGTCGCCACGGCCGCACGACCGTGCCACCGCCAGAGCCCCCTCACTCGCGAGCTCACACCGCCACTCGTTGCCCCTAATGTGGCCGCAACGACCCGACACCTCTGACCGCCCGAAGCTCCGTCGCCGTTGCCCTTGCCCTTGTGAAGCCGCCATTGCACCAGCACCGCCGCTCGGCTTCTTGCGACGCCAACAACTAGTGAAGCCGTAAGGTCAACAAGAATGCATACAACCCGGTTCTCAAACAAAGGAACAGATTAGGGTTTGGACTTTTGGGTTGGCTTACAAACCGGTTCTCAAAGCGGTTCCCGAACCGGTCCGGGTCGATCCGATTCTCGAGTGGGTAATCCCTCGGAACCGGTTCCCGGACAGGTTTCAAATCAGTTCTGAATTTTGAGAACCGGTTCCTGAACCGGTTTCAACAGAACCAATTCCCAACTCTGTTTTCCGGGTGGGCCAGTCTAGGAATAGGGTTTACCCGATCCGGCTACACACTCCTATTATTCTTACTTTTAAAATTTTCATTTGCCTCAGTAAAATCTACGGTCTGCATTCTCTTGGACCATTTCCAACTTGGATGCACTCTGGTGACTGGGCTCGCAAGGTGGCTCCTTTTTTGACACCGTGCTTTTTTCATGATAGTTGTAAGACTGATTTTAGGATATGAGATGGAATAGGTCACCAAGCTTATATGTTTAAGTGAATTAATTAATCCTGTATTTGTGACATCCTGATTTTCGAGTCTGATTTCAATGAGATGAGTTGGGCTTTTCATCGACATGTCTATAGTCTTTTTCTCTTAATTGGCTACTCACGAGTTAACTAGCTTATTAGGTAAAGTCGCTAAGGAATCTAAATAAAATAGACATGAGAATTCAATCAGGAATCGACTGCTCGACCGTGCTAATCTGCAAGAGTCATTACGGTACCGTCAAATGGATCAGAGACCGGAGATAGGTCGATTCGATAGAGATATGTGATTAGTGCGTGGGTGATTCCACCTAATTGCAAAATTTCTGTCAAATGGCACTAGACCGATTTTTCTGTCATTTTTGTACCCTGTATCCGTATTTGAAATCTCAAGATTTTCATGACAATTGAGACACACCAATGTGTCAAAGATGTATATTGTGGCTCGAAAATAATCGATCACGAGTCAATTGCATTAAAAATTGCTAAAAGCTACCTAGTAGATCGAAACGTGCTAAAATCACATCGAATTGAAATTGACCGAGAAATTGAGCTTGATTTCATAAATGGAAAGTTCTGCCATGTCACGATTCATTTTAGGAACGTCGACTCACTTTCCGAAAATTTTCGGAGATTCCAAGATTTTTACGGAAAATCGATTCGGAAATTGAACGGAAATTCGGACGGGCTCGTTTGAAAGGAATTTCACTTCTAAGCAGAGCTACTGGGTGATGGGAATTTGTGGAAGTGCGTGGGATTTTCTTCAACGAAATGGGACTTTGAAATTTGACGTTGATTGGAGAAATCGGGAAAGAAATTGAAACTTATTTTAAGGAAATTCGGAGGTTGGTTTGTTGGTTACAATTTTGACATCAAAATGGTTAATTTTGGGTCTAAATTGTTAGAAAAGATCAAGGACAAAGCATTGATTGAGTAAGATAATTATCTTTGACTTTCAAAGCTTTGTCTTCTCTCCCTCCCTCCTCTCGCACGTTCTTTTCTTTTCTTTTCCTTGTGGCCGTCGCTTTCCCTTCTGTTCTTATCCCTTAGCTGGCCAATATTGACTTTGATTTCTCCCTTGACCCCTTCTCTCTTGTGCCACCGCCTCAGCCGAACAGCTCAGCTGCTACCCTCCTCCGGCTTCTCTCTCAATCTTTTCTCTTCTGTCTTTATTTCCTTTTTGTTCCCTCTCCCTTCGAGCGAACCGAAGCACCATCTTCTGTCTTCTTCTTTCCCCCACCGAGGCCTCACGCCAACTGCAGCGCCACGTCCGAACCCCCATCTTCTTCAGTCAACCAACAAAGCTTATTTGACCCCAAAGCCCCACCATTTGGACGCCGCCTCACCTGCGAAGCCAAATCCAGCGCCTGCAAGCCCACGCTCTTCAAGTCCGTGAGCTTCAAGCAGCCCATCGAAGACCGAAGCAGCCGTGTCTTTTCTTTCCTTCGTCCGAGCCTTCACCTCCTTGGATCCACGCCCAGCAAACGCTAAGCTTGCTGCCCTCTCCTCCACGCGGCCAAGAATCGAGCCGCTCCTTTGTTGGCCCATCTCCGCAAGCCCAGCCTCGGCGTTGATTCCATCTTCGTCCAGCAACAAATCGAAGACAGCCCTGTCTTCGACCCAATTTCGCTAAGTGCAGCAGCCCGAACAGCAAGTTCGTTGGCCGTTTTCAGCCGATACAAGCGTCCCTCGGTCTCACCGTGAGTTCAAGTCTCAGCCGCCGTCGCTGTGAGCCAATTTTTGGGCTTAATCGGTGAGTTGCGTTCTAATCCTTTATTAGTGGGCTAATGACACTTAGAGGTGTGTTAGTTAGCTAATTGGTGGATTAGTTATGTTAATTAGGTTTAGGATGGTTTAGTTAGATTAAGTATATAGTTAGTATTTTTTTTTACAAGAAGTATATAGTTAGTATTTAGTTAGTGTAATTAGTTTAGTTAGGTGGATTAGTTAGGAATTAGTTAGTTTATTTAGTTAGTGTATTTAGATGAAATTAAATAGGATGGTTAGATTTAATTGTTAGTTAGGTTATTTAGTTTAGTTAATTTAGGTAAATTTAATTAAATGCTCTAAATTTATTTATTTTGTAATTTATTTAATTTATGGTAATTTATTTAATTATTAAATTATTTTCCGGAATAGTCAATGACCGAATTTCGTGTTGATTGCAATGGTGTGTTCGATTTATGCAATTGGATGTTAATTTATGCAAATTGAGTACTGATTGGAATTTCGAGTATTTAATTCCAAAAATTAAGAAATTAATTATTTATTCAGAAAATTCCGGGTGTCGGTTTTAACACCGAAAATGGTTTTATGTACTATATAAACCAGTAGGATTTTAAATTGGGGAATATCAATTTTTCTAGTATGAATTGACCGTGTACCCACGCACAACTATTTTATCGTGTATTTCTAATACGAAGAAAATAGGCCAAGTTCACTATTTTAATTGAGATATTTGAGTGCAATGCACAATGTCCTGGGCCGAGATTGATTAGTCGTGTGTTGGTTAAGAGAAACCATCATAGGCTATTAAGCCAGATGTTACCCATTCATTAGGACTCGGGTTGCAGTAGATTCTGGACCTACGCCCCTTCAGGGAAGCCATCTAATTGAAAGACGTAGCCGTGCTCAAAGGAGGTGAGACGACGCCTGGCAATGCCAGAAGACCGCCAATATTGGAGTTGGCCGTACCCTTGAGGGATGTAATTAACAATTGGAACGCATGATTGTTGAGTTTGATGCACCTGATTATGAGACCAAAACTTTGTGACATGGAATGGGATGTGTCATAACGGTTTGGCCTTATAATTAGGACTCTGGTGATTAATTGAATTGATGAGGTGTTTTAGTTATGTGCATTGATTATATGCATTGCAATATGAACTGTACTGACGTGCAGGAAGGAAACTGAGGCGAGGTAAGTCCTCGGTGCCAATTGAGTGGTTGTGTGGTTAGGACACTTCTGGGTTGTATTTCCCTCCTAATCGGGGCTTAGACCGTGAATTTGCGGAAATTTATATCTCACCCTGTTATGGGCTTAAAATTTTCAAGGCCGTAGAGGGAGGACCTGGAGCTAAGCTGAGGTGACCTGAAGAGTAGGTTAGATAGGACAGCCTCTTTTTGAGAACTAGTCTTTTGATTATAGACTTGTGTAAATGACTCAGTATGTCTATAAAAGTGTGGTTTGTTTGTGAATGTGATGTCCTGCTTTTCTATCCCGAGATAGTTACTGTCAAGGAATTTGTTATTTGCTTCCGCATGTGCAAAAAAGTAAAAGGTTCGGCGACTCACCTAAGAAGTCGCATAGTTTTTATCAATCGGAGAGGGATGGGCATATGCTCGAGGATCGGGGCATGACAGTATTAGATAACTATCCAAGGCAAAAAGTTTTAAAAAATAATAAAGAAATTATGTGACTATCCTTTTTTCTCTACAGATGAGCTGGTCAAGCGATTCATTACACATGGCATTGTGTCGAAAGAATAATGTTTTGCTTGGTCTAATCTTGACGCCGGAATTTTCACCTTCTGCGCGGTTGAGATGAAGAGGGGAAACAAAACGTGGAGCCCCTGGCATAGTTAGACGAAATCACAGCAGTTGCTGGTAGGGGTGATCAGTTCCCAATTCGGTATGGTTCCACTTTGGAACCGGGAACTGGACCGGGAGAACCGGTTCCCAAAATTGGGAACTATGGACCGGACCATTTGGTCCTAGGACCAGGAACCGGACTGGACCATTAGTTCCGGTCCAGTTCAGTCCGATCCAACAAAATTGGCACTTTTTTTTTCATTAAAGAGTGACCGTGCTTCGAACCAATCAATCCAATTCAATTCTCGAGCAAAACCCAATAAAAACTAATCACACATGTTTCCACGTGTAAAATATTCAAACTCCACTTCCGTTAACAAGTAGGTTTTCTCTACAAATAGAGAGTAATAAGAAGAGTCAATTGCAATTTTGATTGTGATAAGTTTCATATATATTATATGTCTATAAATTATATAAAAAAATTGATTCGGTCATGTCGGTCCAGTTCCAAGCCACCGGTTTCAAGATTAGGAACTGGGAACCGGAGGGCCAATGTGGGAACCGCCCAAAATTGGCTAGTTCGATCCGGTTCGGGCAGTTCCCATTACACATCCCTAGTTGCACCCCTAGTTGCTGGTGATCGAGTCTAGTTGCCTTCTCGGGCGGGTCGATTCAATCAATCATTTCCGACACAAGGCGAAGTAAGCTAGCCACTTGAACTATGAAAAGATAAAAGGACAGGTTGATGGCTGCAATGCTTAGCTGTTGCCTATCCCCAAGACGCCTTTGGATGAATGTTCACACTTAGTTCACCTTCTGCACTTCATACATTCACTCCCAGGAGTAACAACCTTATTTAGTGACTATAAAGAGATGAATTTTTTCAAGATAACTTTCTCTAGTCAATTTGCTAGTGATGTCGGCCCAATGCCGGATGTGATAACATCTCTGATGTATTACGTTGGATTTAGTTGATTCAACCTCAAATTTGTATTTGGCTAAAAAGAAAAAAAAATACTCAATTCCTATAAGTTCGACCTACCTTAATTCTGAACTTATTTTTTAATCTATAAGAAAATTTGCTTTCGAGATGGTAACTTTGTCAATATACAATGTTTTCGTAAATCCTATATTTGTCCCAACAAATTTATTGTCCAAATCTATGTAAAGTCCTTCGTGATTTTTTAATTCCTTGGATAAAGATTGATTATATAGATGGACGTAAGTTGCACTGTTTTTAGTATCTCCATCGTAATATTGATAGTATGATTTGAATATAAGGTAGATTTGTGTCAGGGAACAATCTCTAGGTGTGAAGGGCCAATGCAAGTCATAAAATCACAAGCACCACGCCTGGTGTGTCATTGGGTTGTTGCATTCGCTTGGACTCTCAATCACAACTAGTAAATGGCATTCGTTTTCAGGGATAACGACAAAAGAAGAAGAAGAAGAAGAAACTAAAATTTCCCACGGATGTCAATACCCCCAACTCTATTTCGTCTTGTTAATATTCTCAAATCTGTACCGATAACCAAAAAGTACATTCTATCCATATGACCATTTGAAATTAGACGCAACAGCGTGCATGGACATTAAAACTCTAATGTGGCTATGCTCTTGGTTGACGTCGCAGCGTGCATCCATTGCCAAGTTAGATTTGCTTGAGATGGTCCACCAATGCTGTCACATCAAATTTTCAGCAAGAATTATAAATCGATAGTCTAACAGAATATATTTTTGGATTACTACTACAAGTATATGGTACTAGCTAGACAAAAAAGAATTTAGAGTATTGGTGTCTCACAAGAAAAAAAATTATAATTTGGAGTATTGGTGCGCAAGTATAAGGTTGATTTTGAAGCCCTACGCGGAAGACATAGTTCGTTGGGTACTATGTTATATGTCCTGACGTGCAGAAACGACATTCTATACTCCTGTATGTTCGTGACCTCCGGATGGTACTTAATACTCGGTTGAGATGTTTATTGTCGAACTTTTTTTTCACATTTTTGGCTATTCTTGATTGATTTGTCCAGTCATGAGATGTTATCTGCTTCTTGAAACCTAAATTTTGCCTCTTATTGTCGTCTAGATGAAACCTCCTTGGATAAGTTGGTTTTTTCTTCGTTAGAACGGAAAGTTTTCTGCCTACCTCCACTTTGATTGCATCTGTTAACATATAGCTATCAAGATAACATGTAGCTATCCGCACATATTGTCCCTAGTTCTAATTTCTGGTGAGGTGAAAGCCAATATTCGAGAGACGTTGAAAAAGCCAGAGTTGCCAAGATCTCTTGCGAAAAAGCAATTTGAGTGGTTTGATGTATGTTCTCAGTTGTTGTTCTCTCATCGCCGTTGTCATTTGTCATTGTGATTTGGCGAACTTCCTTTATAAAAATTTGCTAAATCAATTGTATTAGCTATCTACCCTGCTGGCGCTACCAATCATTATACTAAGTTTTCCCGGCCTCGTTTGGAAGAGCTTTCTAATAAGACCCATCATCTATTTATCCCCAACAATTTTGCTAAATTGCTCTTTTTGGTAGTTTCCACGTCAATTATTGTTAAGCTTTATATACTTTAGATTTGAGCTTCCATATTGTATATTTGCTGCGGCACAAAAGCCAAGAAACCGGCACGAAATGCTCAAGGAGTCATGAACGCCGCAAGGCTAAACAGTCATGGTTAAATTGGAACCTAAGGCAGGGAGAAGGTTCTTTTTTGAATGTGTCGAAGACAGAAAAAGTTCGCCACGTAGTGGCGTCGTTGTGTTTGAGCACCCTTGGAGGCTGATAATGAAACCACTAAATTGTCATGCCCTCTAATCGAATCGGATGTGGGCAATGCTCATGCGTATATTTATATTATCAAACACATGCGAGGTAATTAAACTATATATCTCGGTTATATCTTTAAATTGAAATAATCAAACATTAGTAATCAAGATCTCTAATATGATATCTTGTCTCCAAAATAAAAGAAACCAACACCACATCCAGCATAAATAAAATCAACAAATTTTCTCCTTAAGTAATTGTAAAGATGAAGAAACCTAGGTAATATTCGAGTACGCTTAAAGTATTACCAAACGTGAGATAAATCAGGATTACTATCCATCCTTAGCACTTTCCACTAAATCTGGAAAACGTCATATCATCCATGAATCACTAGGATATACAAACGGCATAAATGCAAAATATTTATAACTAAAGTAGTTTCATTAAAAGACTTAAGACTAAATTGATACTAATACAACAAGTTTAGGAATTTTTTGGTATTTTTCCTCCAAATTTGTAATAGCTAATTTGCTGTCTCCTTCATTTTCTTTTTCTTTTCTGGTGAAACATTTATTCTTTGTTTTTATAAATGGTGTTTCACCAGAATTTACTATCATATTTTTCAGTTAGAAGAATGCGGTTGTGGTTGGGATATGTTTATATTGGTATTGACGAAATGCGCCCACTGTTATATATGTTGTCCGTTGGACCAAAATTTTACTCTTTACCCTTCTCTCTCAATGATTTGTGAGGCACCTCACATGATGCTTTTATTAGTTAAAAATTATGAAACACGAAGCTTTTATTAATTAATGATTACGAATTCAAAAGACACTTCTAATTTTTTGACGAATCTAGTACATTAACTCCTTAACAAATATAATCCATTTTCTTGCTAATTAGAGTATTATCATACGATGTGATATAAATATTTAACTTGAGCAACGCAGTAAAATGTCTGGATAGATTAATCTCGCGACTCTTCTCGTGCAACACATGTGCAATGCGCATACAACTCACATGTAATGCACGGGTTGATTAATCTCCCATGGCGGAAGACGTTTCGGGGTGTGAGCCAAAAGCCCCAAAGGAGATGGACGGCAAGGATCCGAGACTCGAAACAATATCTATGGAGACAGCTGGGCATATACAAACGGCCGAGGAGGCCATGATGGCGGACAACAAAGTGGCAAGAAAGTTGTGTGGAACGGACAGGATGAACAACTTCTCCTTCGAGCACTCCGCATTGGATTTGCTGCTGCCAGTGAGTTCTTCGATTTTCGGAGCTTCATATCAGATATTATAACTGCAGCGATTTGTTAGCTAATCTGGGCAACGAATTCAGACTTGATTTCTCGAATAGGACCGTTAAAAATAATACATCACTGGTCACTGAGTTATATGTGAGTTTCTAATTACTCTATCCACATGTTAACACCCTCGTGCAGTCATGTATGCCAAAGATTTAGACATACATTACAAATGTTGATGTATGAACGATCAAATACTTATTGCATAGGACGTAATATCATGGTTCTTCATTTTTGACAAAAATATGATAAACCTAAATTGAAAAGGTTTTCCTTTTCTCAAATTATCATAAATAAGCTTGCCTAGCCATTCGTAGGTGAAGATTTTTCTGTCACTTGGTATATTTCTTTATTTCCTGTTTTTAAACTATTTTATTTCTTGATTTGTCCAAATCGAAGTATAAAGAATTAAAACTATCATTCGTGAGAACACCCCCAAAAATTAAAGAAAAGTTCATCCATTTTTCTTTCTAGGATTTTTTATATTGAGTAACGAATTGTAATGAAAATCATATCTTCCTACTATTAGTATTTATGTGGTGGACGAGAATAAGTTTGAACTATCCCCTGTGATTCTTGATATACTCAAAAGAATACTCAGGAAATGCTCAAGTCTTTTTTATTTAAAACTTGGTAAGTTGGTGAAACAAACAAGAAATAAGAACTATTTAACTCCTTAATAAATAGAAGTTTTTTTTTTTTTGCTAATGACGGACAAATTAAATATTTAACTCGTGCAACACACGCACGATGCACTAATAGATTAATCCCGTGGCTCTTCTCGTGCGATACACGTGCAACACTCGTGTAGTGCACAGGTAGATTAATCTTGCAGCGGTGGGAAGAAGTTCCAGAATGTAAGCCAAAAGCCATTACGGAGATGGGCAGCAAGGATGCGAGACTCAAAGCGACATGTACGGCGGTGGCTGCGCACATACGACAAAGTGGAAAGAGAGTCGCATGGAACAGATGCGATCACCAACTCCTCGTCCGAGTTGCTCGCCAGTTGAGTTCTTAGATTTCCGTGGTGATTTGTTCGCCAATCCGGGCTCGGGTTCTTGAGTGGGACTGTTAAGGATCATTTGGCCGATATTAAGGAAATATTGAAGTTGCTCTGAAATAGTCCGCCGTGGCTTCAGCAGTTTCATTCTATCACTAATTTTTAATTATCAATTCAATAAATGCAGAGCAACAATTTACTCTTATTTTTAGGTAAATAAGCATGTAGCATGAGACCTTTTGAAATCTCTAGTCCTTGGTAAGATGAGTTTTCACTTATCTTGATAATATTTAATTATATATTGCCATTTCATTGAAAAAATCATATCTTAACAATTACAATCACAACACAATATCTTAATATTCGTCTCTCCATCAACTAATATTTCACATAAGTTCTGTCTGATGGACTACGAAATAATAATTTAACGGTCACTGAGTTATATGTACATTTCAATCCACATGTTACTCCTCTCTTTCTCAACCTGCGCTCATGTATGCCAAAGATTTAGACATAATTCAAAACAACTGATGCTTTTACTAGTTAATGATTGCGAATTCGGCAGATTCCTTCAACTCCATGATAAATCTTGTAGATTAACTTTTTAGCAACCATCGAGCGCCATCATCTGGATAAGGTCTGGGCCATAGAATTTCAAGGTCTCCGAATAGCTCTTACGGATCTCCTCCTCCATTGGAGCTACCGCCTCGAAGAAGTCCTTGAGCACAACTCTGCTGCTCGCGACCTGCAATAGGAGATCGCTTAGGAGCCGCCATTTGTGCTCCCGGATCATGTTGAAGTCCGGCTCCCCATGGTGGAAGGGACCGATGGAGACTATCCAAGGCCAGTAGGCCTTTTCATTGATCTCTGATAGGCCCCGAGGGACTCTGAAAATGCAACAAGATTCTCATCCTGGTGCCCTGTTCAAGAGCGTCGGCGAATTCTGCATATTATCTGCCATTTTTTTATAAGAAACTCTCATCGATAGGGATAACATGGTGAGCAGAACTTCCGTTCTCTGTGCTGTGGTTGCTGCAGAAGTCTGATTCTCTGGACATTTGCGCTTAGTTTCCAAAAACTATATGCTATTCTGGCGTAGATTCAAAGCTAAAATTTCGATCTTGCATATGAGGAAGCTTTCGCTTCTCTTTTGTTCCTGACCATTAGAGAGTAGGCCATATCACTCAGAAGAGACAATATTAGTATAAAAAGACTTGGATCTTTGTTCTTTTCTTGGGCAGTCAATTAGGGAGACGAAGCCTTAAGGTTTTAGACACGTTGAAGAAAGCGATAAAATTGGTTTTCTTCGTTGGCTAGGTAGCGAGCGATCTTAAATACGGTGAGGAAATAGGGCCAGCATGTATGTTGATTATGGCGTTATTGGATTCCACGCAGCTTCTTTTTCACAGGTCACAGCTTGGGCATTCGGCTCCGCTAGCCCGTAGAATTTGTTGCACCAAATCAGCCTGCTGAATTTCCCTTCCTTTTCCTTCCAAATTCGCATGAAGTCGCCTGGTACTCGATATGGGTCATCCTCATTTCTAGCCCGTTTCAACGAACTTTCTGCTGAAAATCGGTCGAACCCTTGACTTTCTTATATGTGAAGATTGGATGTCGCAATGGTGAATCTTGACATGAAATTGGTATATTTATGATAAATTTACCAAATTAAATTTTTTTATACCACCAAAAAACTCCCAAACTAATACATTTATAATAAATTTACCCTCATTTAGTTTCCGTTAAATTTTTCTGTCAAATTACTGAGTTGGATGACATATGTTAGTTGACCAGTGTACCAATTTGAGATTTTACCATTGATTTGTCACAATTGCATTAATTTGTAGTTTTTCGTGATATTAATCCAATTTTACATCAATTAAGGTAAATTTGTCTGAGTTTTTTATGGTTAAAAAAATAATTTGAGGTAAATATGTTATAAATGTATTAGTTTAGAGATTTTCGTGACATTAACCTAAAACTAATCCAACTTAACTTTGTATCGGCTTATACAAGTTTCCACATGTTCGACACACAATTATAACCTAGAGAATGTAATCATGACCGAAGCTAACTCCTTTAATAAACTAGCAATGAAAATGATCAGGTGTTCACTTTTTTATATTGACAATGCTCCCACAAAATCATAAAGCCTAAATAATTTGAAAAGGAGCAAGCAAAGGTACTGGATTTCTTCGCCGCCAGACTCGCGGACCATGCCTACCACTCCACGATCGATGCAACCAAAACGTCACATTTCACCGATAGACCATAACCGTCCTGCTCCTTACAAAGTGACAGTACTGACAAAATCAGCGATAAAAAGGATTGACTGTGAAATCAAGACAAATCGTTGGAATTAGGGACAATGCATAACTAATGTAGAATTAGATAGAGGGGTTTCAAGAGGGTTCAGCTGAAGATGAAGAGCAAACCGGTGAATTTGAAAACGCAGCAAAGGAAGAGAGCAGGAGCAGACAGCCATGGCCAATCCTCCCTTGCGATCAGATTTCCCGCATCCCTTTCTAAATTTCATCAGTGGCGGTGCCCCGACGGCCCACAGGCGTAGGCCAATTTGGGCTCGAACATTAGGACCGGGCCTGACTCGGCCCACTGACCATCTGTGATGACAAAACCGTTTTTCTTTTTTTCCTTTTTTGAGTAAAGAAACTTTCAAAATAAAGTACAGTTTGGCCAATCCGATAATTAACTTTTAGATTTTCCATACTTTTTTTTTTTTTTTGAGCGTAAAAAATAGAAAAATAATTCATATCTGACTTGTGTGGGTGAGCGTGGACATTTGACCAAACCCGTGAGATGGACACGTGAGCTCGGCATGGATTCGCCCAATGGGCGTATCTAATTTTCGCCCAAACTTTATGTTCTTTTGGGATAAATGTACTAAAATTCTTAAAACTTATCACAATGATGCATTGGAGTTCTAAAACCTTCCAAAAGTGCAATTAAATATTAAAACTTATCAAATTGGTACAATCAAGTCATTCTCGTTAAGCCATTCCAACTTAATTAACGAAAAATATTGACATTTTTTTCTCTATCCTACACTGCGATAACAAAACTTTGGGAAAGTTTTAGGATTTAATTGCACTTTTATGACATATTTCAGAACTTTCAATAAAATTATTCATATTCCTTTAAATATTATCGAAGAATATAAAACCAAGAAAATTTCCGTGCATTTTATGGTTTTCTTTTCTCTTTTCATTAAATACGCACGAACCTTTCCCGCACAAGGTTGCTTAATTGCTTTATTTGGTTGTCGACTATTTGTAGTTGGAAGATGAAGTGTTGTTTAGTTTTGTACACTTCGATTGAGCTTCCATTTGTATAATTGCTGCAGCACAAAAGCCAAGAAACCTGCACGAAATGCTCATAAGAATCATGCGCGCCGTAAAGCTAAACGCGGACATCCTGACAAGTAGAGTATGGAGAGGCATTTGGTTCTTTCTTCATCAGCAGCATGAAGTATAACTGACAAATTGCACACTTTCCAAATATAGCACCAGTGGTTTATTTGGCCAAATGTGGTTGTAAATGCGTTGGTTCGTTGTATGTGTTCACATGGTCATAGATGAGAATTGGAAACTTTGTGCAAGAATTGCATCGATAGTTGCACAATATGAATTGTTTTTGCGGCTTTCTTCCGGGGTGAATGCTCATTGCTCACTCGGTTTGTTTTACAGATGTGGATTCCTGCATGTGACGTGGCTCTCTCCAGTTGTGAAGTCATATTCTCGTGAATGATCTTTCAGTTTTGAAGCATTCTGCTTTTTGTTTACGTGAAAAACGAAAGCTTAGAATAGTTCCCACAGGAAAGGGTGTAGTTTTTAGGGCAATTGAGAACTTTGTGTGCTATATATGCACTTTTTGCATGCTGTGTTTCACATAGGGGTGTAACTTATACATTTTTTCTTCTAGATGTTACTTGACAATTCTATTTAACATGAGCTAGCTTCTCACTTCTGTTTACCCATTTCCAATGATTTTTTTTTTTTTCTGATGAGTTTCCTGAGAATGAGTGGGACAAGGGACTTACTCTCGTGGGTCTAAAGATGAACCATAACAAATTCAGCTATTTTTAGCGAAAATCATGCGATCGTAAGAGAGAATTGCTGGAACATTTGCTCTTACTTGGATTAGCCAAGTAGATTGTACCACAATCGGTCTCTGAATATATGTGCCGGATATCATAATATAGACCAAGGATTGAGGAAGAAAGAGTTGCCAACGATGATCTTCCAACTTGGATTGCAGCAGCCAAATTATCACAGATGTTACCAAAGTAGTTTGAATACCACAAATATATTGTTGGTTTGGCTTTGACAGCAATCGAGATTATGGAAGTGAAATAAAGCTGCACAATTTTTCACTTGTGTGGCTGTGAGGAAGTCGTACCAAACATGCTTGAGGAAAGATGGTATTTGTTTCGCATGCCCTTTCGAAACGGTGATGGTGGAAAAGAAACCTGTGAATGGTGCTTTGACGAAGAAGGATTGGCTACTTTGGTAGGCTTATGACTACATAACTAAATTGTCACACCCTTGAATCGAATCGGATGTGTGGCAATGCGCTATGCGTATATGCATACTTTCAAATGCATGCCAAGTATGTGAATTGGACATGTTAGTCGTATCATTCGATTGAAACTTGGAACATTATTTATCGAATATCTCCAAGATGATTTCTTGTCTCCAAAATAAGAAAGTGCATCCAAAGTTTTGACGATGATTTCTTGTCTCCAAAATAAGAAAGTGCATCCAAAGTTTTGACGTAGGACATGAATAACTTCGATAAATCTTCACCTTGAATAATTTTAGAGACAGATCTGGAGAGTTTTCAGGTACGCTCAAGATATAACCAAACATGAGATAATTTCAGTTGACTATTTATTCCTAGCAGTTTTAATGAAATCTGAAAAAAAAAAAAAAAAAAAAAACAGTATATTGTACATGAATGGGCTCATTAGCTCAGTAACCGGTCCTCTATCTTTACAAGCGATCAGACATAGATTTTTATCTATATAGATTCAAAGCATTCGGCAGAATTCCTTTAGCATGTTAACGAAAATAGTATACACAAGACTTTGCCTAGTTTCTGGATCATGAAGAACATTCACATTTATTGACTTTTGACCAGAGCTAAAATTCAATTGAACTGGTTCTTCATGAGGAACCTTCGCATTGGGGTTCCCCAATTGGGACCTCGGCTTGTCAGCCAACTCGTCTTCTTCTCGTTTCTTTCTTTCCGCCTGCCAGGTTATATAGGCTAGTGGCTCTTTTGCTGACTGCTTCTTTGCTACGTCAATAGGAAGGCTTTCCGCCTCTCTAGACAATTGCGAAGCTTCCTGGATCTTGCTTTTTTGAGGTCGATGAGACGAGTAAACAAATTGGGTAGGGCTCGTGGAAAATTTGCATGACTTGCCACGCTCGCGTCCGAACTTTATGTGTTCTTCGGATTTTCGAATTGAAAATTATTATGACTGAGTTTTTGGAATAATTTAATAATGTTGGGATATTCATCATTACAAAACATTACTAGAATGAAATAAAAATTTTTAGAGGGCTCGTTACTACCTAAGTAGCACCGACACGCAACACGGACACATGGCACGATATACACATCGATACGTCATTTTTCAAAAATAGAAAATTCCGACATGTTAAGACACGTTATATATTAAATGAATATTTTTATTTTTAATTAATTTGATTCAAATTTATAAAAAATTATTTAATTAAAAAAGAGCCTACAACGGATTTACACTAATAATATTAATAAATTGACAAAAGTTATTGATGAAACTAATGACTAACATGAAATTAGAATCAACTTATTTAATATAAATCCATGACCTTCTACCATGACCAAAATTTATCATCATTCAACATTCAATATTTTTAATTTTTTTGAAATTACTTTTTAATCTCATTTATTTATTTTTTCAATTAAAAAAAAGTCTCCTCATGGGGAAAAAGAGATGAGGGAAAAATGGAGTATTTTTAATCAAAAGTTATTGATGAAACTAATGACTAACAAGCAATTAAAATCAACTTATTTAAATAAATCCATGATTTTCTACCATGACTAAAATTTATCATCACTCAACATTCGATATTTTTAATTTTTTGAAATTACTTTTTAATCTCATTTATTCATTTTTTTCGATTAAAAGAAAGTCTTTTCCATGAATATGATAAGAATACGGTAATATACATGTGGAGAGATTGTGGTTTATGCCCAATACAAAGTCTTGAAGTTCTTCAGTTGATGTCATTGATTAAAATTGGAGAAGATAATAAGCTGTGGATGCACGATCAACTCAAAGATCTCGGTAGAGAAATTGTTTCTCAAGAAAGTGGGGGCGAATTAGATAAGCAAAGTAGGCTATGGAATCACAATGACGCATTGGAGATGCTACTGAGAAAGAAGGTAAATCCTAGATCTAATTTCCTTTTTGCACAAGAATTCACATTTTAGTAGTCAGTGGCACTTTCCCTCTCAGCGACAACAATCACAATTAACTCCATATATACAATTTAAAAATTTCCACACATTATAGAACATTTCTTAAATTGTTAAATTTCAAATTTCAAAACCTATGTCAATCCTCTCCAAATTGGTCCATAAGAATGATGAGAGTGAACTCAAGTATCTTTAGATAAATATGAACTTTACCTCAAATTCAAAGATGACCTAGATTGTTCTCTTAATTATCTAACCGCATCCTTCTTTTAATAAATTTTTTTGTTTGCTCATTTAGAGAAATGCAAAGCTCGAAGCCCTCTGTTTGCAGTTTAAGGATTGGTCAGAGTATCGTTTCACTCTTGAAGGATTTGCAGCGCTGCCAAAGTTAAGGTTCCTACAGGTGGATAGCAAACACCTCTCTTATGAGAGAGTTGACAGTTTTTTGTCCCAAGCTACACTCCTTTGGCATAACATGCCCTTCATCACTTCGTGTACGGATTGTTCACTGAGCGAGAACCAACTCCTTCCCAATTTAAGATGGCTCTCTTGGCATAATTTTCCTCGGCGGATACTTAGGTTAAGCAAGTTTTCATTGAGTAATTTGGTCATTCTCGATTTTTCAGGAAGTAGATTAACTCATGATTGGGACGGATGGAGACATATTAAGGTACCCTTAGCTCTAGAGAAGTCTTCTTTATCAGTGTGGACATTCTCTTGATTTAACATATTTACTTACGTTTGTTTGTTGGTATTACAGAGAGCCAAAAAATTAAAAGTTCTTAACCTTTCGGAATGTGAGCGTTTGTCCAAGACTCCTGATTTCTCTGGACTCCTGACATTGGAGAGATTGATTATTGAAGGTTGTCATAAATTGGCTGAAATCGACTCGTCAATTGGCCAATTGAAGCACCTGGAGTACTTGAACTTGAATAATTGTCAGAGTCTCTTCCATTTGCCAAAAGAGCTGCGTACATTGCCTGCTCTGACAGAACTTATCCTTGATAATACTTCTATAGTAAGACTTCCTGATTGGTGGGGTATCAAGAACATGGAGAGTCCCCATGTTCATATTTCACTGTCATCAAAAGCAGGGGACTCACTCAATTGTCTAACTTCGCTGTTACAGCTTTCATTGAACCACACGCGCATTACTCACCTACCCAACTCCATTGGAGCACTGATAAATCTTGAAAGCTTATTGTTGAGAGAGTGCTTTTCTATGAAGAGACTTCCATCCTCCATTAGGGAATTACGATCATTGACTGAGTTAGATCTATCCAAATCGGGATTCATTGAGTTACCTGACTCTATGGAAAGTCTGGAGAATCTAAAAGCATTGAAGTTATTCTTGTTACCAGAATCAACTGTACCAGCCCTGCCAAAGCTTCCAGAAAGCTTAACTTCTCTGGCAATCATATCTAACGCACTAACAGTCGATCCCGATCTTTCCAACTTGATCAATCTGAAGCTACTGTTGTTCATCATCATGGAGCCTAAGATCTCTAGCGAATCTGATTTGGTGCAGGTTCCCATGTCTCAATGGATTGGGAAATTATCCAAACTGGAAGTCTTGACGTTGGGTCTCCCAAACATTACTAACCTATCTCCTGAGTTTGGTACGCTTCCTTACTTGAAGACTCTTCAGCTTTTCAGTTGCTGTGCTCTGGAACGCATTTCGCAAATTCCCTCGACTGTTACGAAACTTCATATTGGAAGATGCCCGTTGCTGACCACACTTGATATCTCATATTTGAAGAACCTATCGGAACTATATGTGTTTGGTTCACCGGATCTTTCTGAGCGTGCACTTTCAGAAGATCTACTAGAATGGAAGATAAGTAAGGATTATGGGTACGATTTGGCTGAGACTTTTGGGACAATGATGTGTGAACAGCACGGAGTCGACTATCTTGCGAGTGAAGACCGTATTTTACGTGAATTATATAAGGTACAATTGCATTCCCATTGTTTACGAGCTCTTCCCAAATTCTTATGCTACAAATTTTTTTTCTCCTTAAGGAGGGTATTTGCCATCATATTTTACTTACTGAGAGCACTCCATACCCTATAAGCATTTAGGTGGCTTTTATAAATCAAAGAGGAAACCTTTCTTGCATGTTTTGATGGCACAAATAAGTTGAATGTCGCAGCATAGACCAAATATGTTTTAGGAACAAGCCACAAAAATCCCAAAATATATCTCTATTCTTTTTTTTCACCAAAAATACCGTATTTATATTTGTATAACACATTTACCCTGCTGCAGTTTGGTCAATGAACCGATTAGAAAATCCTACACAATGGCTTAAATGAAAAATGAAGGTCAAAAGGTGGTGACATGAATTCCATGTGGCTCAAATTAAAAGTGGAAGGACACTGTTTTGGTTGTGAAATTATCTGAGTGTGGCTGAAGTTGCGAAAACGACACCATCTGCCTGTGTCTCTCTCTATTCCCCCACTGGAACCGATTAGGGGCTTTACGGTTTATGCTAATTGACTCTCTTTGCCTAGTATGGGCACAAGCAGGATTCTCACACTCTGCTCTTCAACTTCATCTTATTGATAAGGGTTCCTTGTGCTTCCTAATGCCTGAGCTTGTGTATTTTTATCTTGTGACAGGATTAATCCCTTTCTGTTGTGTTTTTTTCTGAACAAAATCTTACTCGTCGACAAAAAGACAGATAACATCTGATTACGAGTTGCAACAATGAGGGACTCACTTATCTGAATATGATGCTGTCTAGCTCTATTCTTTCTTTGATTGTGTCTCGCTTCTCCACGAACCCCAATCTTTCTTCATCTTCTAATCTCTGTGTGTTTATGCGCTCCGAATTTCCATTTGATGCTGTCTAGCTCGATATTGTGTTGTCAAATCTCTTTTGCTTTGTGGTGATCTTTCAAAATTGGTTGCAGGTATTACGAGCTTACGCTCTGCGGAACAATCCCAAGAGGCTACGGCATGTGCTATCCAGGAGAAAATTGTAAGTGGTATGTGCTCGCCACGCCATCTGCTGACGTGCCCTTTTACCGCTTAGAGATCGGCACGCGTCATGTGGGACCCGCTGGAAAAGGAGAGGCGGGCTCGGCTTGGCTCGGCTCGTTGCAGAGGAAATGACAGGTCCCGCCCAAAAGATTTCTCTCTCCTGGATTGAATTTCTGTAATTTTTTCTCTCTCTCACTCTCTCTCCTCCTCCCTCTCGTGACGTCCGCTTTGCTCTCTCTCCCCCCTTCGCGAAGTCGTCCGCCGACGACGCCGACGCAGCCTCCGCCTCCTCCCCTGAACTCGACTCTGACGCCGACGCCCCACCGCCTCCCTCTCGCGACCTCCAGTCCGCTCTCTCTCTCTCTTTCGTCCTCGAAGTCGCGCCTCTCTTCCAGCAAACCCCGACGCCGACGCCCCTCCGCCGGTTGCCTCCGTCGGCGCCGGAGTCCATCGCCCCGTCTCCTCCGCCTCCGCCTACGCGCCCGACGCCAACGCGTCGAACCACGACGGCGAAAATGGAGGAGAGAGAAACGACGAAGCAGAAGACGGAGACGAAGAAGCAGAAGCGCGCGCGCTCGGGGTCGTCGCGTCGGTCGCGTTCCGGCTCGCCCTCGTCTACCTCCCCAGGAACCTCCGCTGTAACCCCCCCACACAGAGCGATAATGGCGATAAAGGATCTGGATGCCCTGTTCTCTTCCCTGGATCCCGAGTACTACGACATCCTCATGAAGTGAGTGTTGCGCTGTCTTTTCCCTGTTTTCCGTACCCGTCCGTTGTCGATGCTTGTTCGGATTTATTGCTTCGTGTTTGCTTAGTAATCTTTACCGTGGAATTGAAATGTTTGGAGTGATGGTAGCAATTTAAGGCACAGGGGATGGTTTTCTTGTTTCCATTAAGTTTGTAGCGCTTGAAGGCACAAGTGATATCAATGCCGAAATGCCAGTGTGTGTGGGGGTTTGTGAAGGGCTTAATCTTTTCACTCAACTGTCTTGTTCTTTCAATGGGACATTTGAGTACTCCTGTAGTCCCTTGATACAGATTAACATAAGGATCACGGGCTCATTGGGTAGTGACAATCATGCCTAATGATTATCGGTTGTGAAGGGCTTAATTATTGAGCTGTTTGTTGTGGCTGCAGCTTTTGGTAGAGATATTTAATAAAGATCAAGAATTCATGGGTGATGTAATGACTAGAAACAGCAAACTGTCTCTTTAGTTCATTGGTTTATCTGTGTCATCAGGGTTGGCACGTTAGGATCTCTGAACACTTGGCGTTTTTTTTTCCCCAACGACTTAGTTTGATATTCATTTTCTTATTTCTGGTGTTCAAACCTACAAATAATTGGGTGAGAATAACTCAAACTAATGAAGTGATCTTGGAAGAATTACCATTTATGAAATTTGACCATAACTTTGTTAAGGAATAGCCTACTACTTTGGTTTAGGTTATCAGTTTCTCGATTTTGCTTATGAAGAATAGGTTGCGCCAGTAACTACTATTAATTGTATGCTTTGGCTGATTATAGTCTATCTATTTAAGGCCTTGCTAAAATGTTTGTGTTGTATTGTGAATTCACTGAATTATGCTACTTGTGATTGCTCTACTTTTTTGTTGACACCCCATTTTTTGAAGGAACAAACCTTGTTAAACTATGCAAGGCAGTCAAGTTAGAGTGTATAGGGATTCCTATTCCCAAAGAAAAGCCCTTTTAGAGGCTATGCTCAGACTAAGCTGGACTTTCTTTATTGCTACAATGTGATTTGTGTTAGGCATTCTAGTTACCTCTTCCCAAGGATCGGTACCAATGCTTTGTTTGGGAAGGAGGGGAGGGGAAGGAAAATTGGGGTAAAGTTTGAAACTTTGGCGCAGAGAGGACGGAAATTTAAATTTTCTTTCCATTTTCATCCCATCCTTGCCTTCTAAACAAAGTATAAGAATGATAGACTGGACAGGATAAAGCAGGGCAGGTAAGGTTGTCAATTTGGAATAGATGGTAAGATATGCTCAATGATAGTTGCTCCTGTCCTGGGGTTGTATGTGTTAATGCTTGGGGTGGTTGTGGATCTAGAATAGCATAAGCAACTCCTAGTTTAGATTGTCTCAAAACTATGATGACGTGTAGCTTTCCCTGAATTCTAGACAAGGCATTTCATCAATTTTATCGACAAAGTCCTTATTGGTTGTTTCTTTGTTGGTTGTATTGAGTGCCAAAATCTAGTCATGCAATCTAGTCCTAAAATATTTCCTTTCTAGGTCAAATCCTTGAGACTTCTGAGTAGGTTGATCTAATGGTATTTCTGTTCTGAGTGATTGGAAGGAGAGAGGAATTAAATTGACAACTTTTGGGGTTAGCTTGATCTCAAGGCCGGTTTCAAGCAGGAGTAGAATAATTTTGTTTCTGCAGGATTCTGGTTTAGATTCCATTTTCACCAAGGTGCCATACTCTATTGGCTTGCCATAGTCTTCACAAGTCAGCCAGAAAAAAAGTAGTACCATGTTCATTCGTCTCGTGTGTTCTTCTCACTCGCTGAATTTTGGCATATAATGATCATACAAGACAATTGCATGCTGTTTTCCCCAGTCTCCCTGCAGTAATGTATTTAAAATTCCTTCCTGTCCATAACAGTGTCATTTGACCAGATAAAAGTAAGATCAGAAATGCGGCTTATATATTTTCCCACATTGAAAAAAGACACAGAGCAATAATGGCGATGGGTTGTCGCGTCGGTCGCGTTCCGGCTCGCCCTCGTCTACCTCCCCAGGAACCTCCGCCTGTCCACCCACCCCGAGGTCATTCTTCAGTGGAGTCGGTGTCAACCTAGACATACTGGTGGTGGATTTGGATGATGATAATCATGTCTCATCACCTAACAGCACCGTGTCGAGCATAAGTGGGAAGAGAAGCGAGAGACCCGCATGGAGAAAATGAAGTTGAGGCTGAGAGAACTTCGAGCTCTTGTGAGAGCATCGAAGAAGATGGCAGCAGGGAAGATGGAGTGAGGAAGAAGCTCAGGCTGTCTAGAGAACAGTCATTAGTGCTAGAGGAGACATTCAAAGAGCATAACACTCTTAACCCTGTGAGTGGCAATTTTGGTCATTCTATTACTGATTAATATATGCTTTCTTTAAATGTGCGTGAGCATGTAATCACTGCTTATAAACCCGACATGGATGTTTGGTAGGAAAAATTGAATTTAAAGTGCGTTTCTGTCATGAGATTGATGTTTATTTGTAGTTGTCATTTACTGGTAACAGTCGAATTGAGGAGAATGCAACAAATGTAAGCTAGGGTATGTTTGGTTACACCTAAGCTATGCTTGAGTACTTCCCACTAAAATTTAAAATATTATTTGAATTTGACAAATACTATGAATGAATGATTTCTCAATTTATGTGTCAATACTTGAGTGTTGTGATGATTTCAAGAGTTTCAGATTTAAAAAGAAGTGTGTGTGAGCCACGAGATTTATACTAAGTAAAAACAAAATGTAAAAGGCCATTCAGATACATGCTCAGAATGGCTACCAATGACCATCTATATTAAAATGGCCGAAACCTTTTTTACCTCTTAATTGACGCAGGACAGTCTTTTCCTTGCTTAAATTTTGCTTCTTGAGTGCAGGTTACACTTGCTGGTTTCAGCTCTGGCAAGTTTATGATATTAGTGGCCACGAATGTGGCGGCATGAGGATTGGACATCGATGATGTCCAGTTAATTATCCAAGGATGCTGTATGTGGTATGTTTTGATTTGTTGTTTTTTTTTTTTTAAATGCAGTCGTGCTGATAGTTGGCCTTTTTTTTTTATTTGGTTAAGTGCAGGCCTCTACGTGATGTTGAAGAATATACTCACAGATCTGGACACATGGGGAGAGCTGGTAATTATTCAAGTTGAAACCTGCATTTTTCGTAGCTTCATTATTTCTGTAGCTCGCCAGATGCTGAGGGCTATATTGTTTTCTAGGCAATATTGTAGTAGCTGTCGTGGTGTACGATCCAAGAAGGGCAAATGTATCTAAGATCAAAAGAGTCTGGTGTAAAATTTGAACACATCAGTGCTCCGCAGCCGAGTGATGTTGCTCAAGCTGCTGGTGTCAAAGCTGCAGAATCAACAAGACCAATTTCTGATAGGTACAGTCATTCTTTTTGCTGAGAAGCTGAATCATTGCCTATAACAAGATGCTAATATCCTCCAAAATGCAGTGTCATTCCAGCATTCAAGTCTGCAGCCGAGCAACTACTGAACACGTCAGGCATGTCAGCAGTTGAATTACTTGCAAAGGCTCTTGCAAAGGCTTCTGTAAGTTTATTTTCCACTCACATCTTGTTACTTCAACAAAGCTTATTTCCTTAATTGCACTTTCTTGACGTGCATCTCTTTTCCTTCTTTCTTCAGTTATTTAACAAATATAATCTGTACTCTTCCTTTTTTCAGGGTTATAGTGAAATAAAGAGCAGATCACTGCTTTCGTCACTTGAAAACCATGTAACCTTACTTCTTGAGACTGGAAGGCCCATTTATACACCTTTGTAAGCATGCGAGATCTCTTTTGTCAAATAGTTGTATTGCTTTGCAGATATTGTGTGGAAGTGGGGGCTGGCCCCCTTCTAGCTTTGGTATTATATTCTATTCTCACGTGATCTGACTCTGGGCTTATGCGTCACTTTGATTTTAGGTATGCTTTAGGTGTCCTCAGGAGATTCTTGCCTGAAAACAAAGTAGAGTTTGTGAAGGTCTTATTCTCACAGTTGATGGAAATGGCGTTGTATTTGATGTGGCAGCTGAAGATCTAGATACTTTCCTTGCTGGTACTTAAACTACAGAACTCATCAGGCTCCCAAGTCATAAGTGATGCTGCACTTTATGCATACTTTCCATAGATTTTTCTATTATTTTACCAATATTGCAAATTAATAAGCCTAGTGTAGCCAATGATTTTAATATGTCTCTCTCCTTTGGTTTGCAGGTCAGGAGAATGCAACAAATGTAAGCTTAGAGGTGGTAAAAACATTGCCAGGAGAGAGACTAATCAAGAGGGGGAAGATTTGGCAGTGGGGGTGGTCGTGGCGGCTATGGTGGTAGGGGTGGTGGTTTTTCTTGGGGTAGAGGTGGTAGTTTTTCTGGCCAAAGGAATGGCCGGTTTTCTGGTGGCTTCGGTGGTGGGAGAGGTCGCGGCAACAATAGAAGGTGATAAAATAATCTGCAGCCAGGTCCTTGGCGTCGGACCTTCCATGACAAAAAAAAAGGCATCAATGTGAAATTTTGGCTGATTTTATGATTTTAGGAACCTAGCCTCAAGCGTTCGTAATGAATGACCCACCATAGGATAAGGTATGTGGTACCTTGGTCCCATATCGTCCTAACATATTTGGTATATTTTCTCAGTCAACTCTGTTTTCTTTTTTCCTAGCTTCTTGTGGGGGCCTTTTAGTGATGTCTCCACCTTTCTAAATTTTTGTTTTTGTTGCAAATGTGAGTTGTACGCTTGGGTATATATTTTTATCAGTTCAATATAAGAGTTTCCTACTTTTGTGCTTCTCAACGGTGGAGCAATACTACAGCAATAAGATCACCAATCGACAAAATGAAGAAAAACGCTTGCTTAACATTACAATCTGTTAAAATCAAGGGAAGAATATCAATGCAGAGACAACTCAAAAGCAGCTAATGATTCAACCAGACAAGGAAAAATCCAAGTCTAACTACAATAGAGGGTCTCAATAGTAGTTCAGTTGATATTATACTCGTGATGTAATTTACTAAAAAAAAATAACTGCTTACACCAAAAAGTAGATTGTTGCATTGATCAATAATTTAACATCATAATATAGCATTTTATTGTAGCAGAAGCAGTGAACTAACAAGTCCCAAAAAAATATTTACAAATCAATCCAACTCTATATAGAAGTGCATGCTCATAGCAAAAAGTCGAAGAGCTGCATATTGATCCTATTCTATGTAGAAGTGCATGCTCATAACAAAAAGACGTAGGAGCTGCACATTGATCCTATCCTATGTAGAAGTGCATGCTCACAACAAAAAAACCAAAAAGTTGCACATGGATTCTACCCTATGTAGAAGTGCAAGCTCATAGCCAAAAAAAAAAAAAAAAAAAAAAAAAAAAAAAAAAATCCAAAAGCTGCACCGATTGACATTAGTTAACTATCTACACTTTCAAGAGAATTTGTTTCATCATTTCGAAGTCAAAAGCCATGCTTCATCTTGCTCATTTTGCCGTGCCCCCTCTTTCAACTTTCTTTGATTACATGGACCTTTTCTCTATCTACTTGTTGATGGCAACTTGCTTCTCATGGCAGTTAGTCATACAAAATGTCCTCAACCTGCAATATATTGCAAACATTTGTTAAAGAGCTACACTAATAATAATTTAATTGCAATAAATAAGTAAAGCATATTTCCACCAGAAACTCCATAGTGAAAAAAATTAGTGTACACACACCAAGAATTAGCTCCACATCTTCAACAAAACCCATCCTTAGCATTTCATCAGCCTCATTAAGGACACGGAAGTTTAAAGAGCTCAAGTCAATATTTTCCCTCTCAACGTGGTCCTGCCACAAGGTGTAACAACTGCGAACATGCGAGCGGATGAAAGAAAACCAAATAAGCTTCCAATTCAATGAGTTACTTTCACACGGCCAGGTGGTCCACCATACAAACAACATGATGTTAAACCCATTGCTCCACCATAAACTTCAAAATCAGAAAACATCTATCTCTGTAAAGAGATGAGATCATTTCCATTAACTTGATTGCAATACCTGCTTGGCCAATTCCTTAGTAGGTAAAAGCACCAACATATCCTGTCTTCCTTGAGGTTTTTGCAGGCCCATTCGTCAGAGATTCCAAAATGGGCAAGACAGAAGCCATAGTTTTGCCCTGGTACAATTCGCACAGTGAACAAGGTGATAATCAATGCTGGAAAATTAAAACCCATCAACTACAGAACTGAGGAAGCAGTTCCAAAACTCATGTTCCTAGCAACCAATCATCTTTTAAGAAAAATGAAATGCAACTGCAGCCAAACAGTCTTCACGCCCTTTTGGTTTTTATATATCAAATAACACCAATGAACTAATGTACAGATGACAATGCCACAAACTAGAAGATTTATTTAGCTATAGGTTCTTTGGTCGAATTATCAGCTAGGTTTGAATGCCTTCCGCAGTATAGTACCTTCAATGAATCTGTTTTCCCTCCCCTGTTGACTATGAAGAATTAATGACCTAAAAGTCTGTTCAGGCCAATGTCCTAAAATTGTCAAAATGAAAAATGCCCTTGCATACTGGGCCTTGCAATTCTTCTGCATGGTTGCCATAGATTTTCGGCAATCGAAGCAACAAAAACAAACCAACACAGACACAACATCAATGGGCAATGCACGACAAGATCTCCATGACCGAAGTTATGGAGAAGTCGGACCACCATCACCGTCAAAAAGCGGGAAGAACAGAGGTCTTAGTAGTAGCTATAAAACTGAATTAGCGGCATTACACCCTTTCGCATGAGGATTTTTACTCGATCCTTGATTTTTCTTAATTGGACCACCATTACCAACACCTTCGTAGACTAAATTCACTACTCTTTCCTGCTTACTGCTTGGACCAGAAAAATTGCAAAGTTCAATAAATAATTTATTGCTCAATTGGGTGTACCACTGCCTTCCGTGGCCATTGAAGAATACTGATCTTCCCTATGCTACTACCATTAACCTCTCCCTCGAGAGAAATAAAAGCCAATCTCAGCCAATTCTGTTTCACTAAGACGGGATCATGAATTCGAGCCGGACCAACGAAGAATTGAGAAACAATGCAGAAAACATGCAAAGCTTCGAAGTGCTTGTCAATTGTAACTGCAATGAAAATGAGAATGCGTATGTCACTAAGTGAACTGAACTGCAACATCAAGTTCGACAGCAGCGGACGAAAAGAAAAGAGGAATTGGTTCCGGTTACTTTTGCTGCGGTAGCAATCTTGGCCCAAACATCCTCTCATATTAGACGGGGCAAGTTGTCGGTCTATATATAAACAGAGTCAAGAGGTGACAACTTTGCTGAGAGAGTTTGCTGTAAAATTGACAACTCCATGCAATTGGGTGGCATAGCGAGTAAGACACACTCCAATACCAGTAGGGACCAGATTCTTATTGATCGGCTAGAGCCTAGCGCAACTTAATACTCGGTGCTAAGACGAGTTCAAGGAAAACAACCTTGCCAAACAACATTTCATCTAAATAAGCACAAGAAGTGGGAAAAAAAAGTTAAATAATTTCTCCTCTCATAGTATATTCCAATAAAGCGAATATCGACAAAGCAAACTGAATACGAGAGAAACATAGGCGCTACCTACCCATCAAGCAAATGAAGGTTTCAAGGATTTCCTTGTACCTTGTCTTGGAATGCTCAAGTGATGCTGGGGCAACCGAAAACATCATTTTGCTACTTCAAATGGATGGATTGCCTTTGATCCTCCACATGTTGAAGTTGTGATGATAATTGAAGTAAGTTCATTGTAGTACCACCACCTTCGGGAGAAAGGTTGTCTTTGGAGTTTACAAAACCTGATCCCCCCAGAAATCCCATTAGAGATCTCCAAATCGAAACCGGGGATGACTCGGGAGGTTTCCTTCTGCAGAGTCCATAAGACAATTTTTTCAACTCCACCCCCGAGGAAGCATGCGAACTCATATCCACCAGCTTGTCGGTTGCTCTGCACAGAGAGGAATGATAGTCGGTGCCTGCCATGACCAAAGACTGAGCCATGGGAATTCGGGAGTGGCTTGTAGAATGTTGCTCTACACCATAATTGCTTTGCTGTGCTGTTAATTAAAACAACATTCACCGGACTCACATCAATCATTCACTACTCATAGAGCCAACAAAACCTGCTTCTCTTTTCATATATGTCAGCTTCGTGACCCTTTTCCACATCACACGCTGTCATTACTGCAACGTCCGGACCATTCACTTCTCTAATTTGTCGGTTAATTAGCAGATTTCGACCAAGCACGCGATCATCGACATGTCAATCCTGGGAATTCAAATAAAAAATCTTCATACCTGCGGTGCTCCCATTGAGGACGATGTCAAACCTCATGGCCTAAATGGGAAAAAGCGCCTCGATCCCATTGTCCTTCAACTTTAACCTCAAGCTGTCCGAGATCCTGAAATTCGACAAAGCGTTGCGGTTCTCCTCCCGAGCCACCCTATCATCGCCGTCGCTCAACCTCGCCTTCTTCTTCTTCTTCTTCTTCTTCCCCTTCAAGTTCTCAAGGTCAACCAGCTCGGAGCTGGTCTCGCTCGTCTTCCTCGTCGTCCTCACGCAACTCCAGCGCCTTCCTCTTCTTCTCCTTCTTCGCATCCCCATGATGCTCCAGGAGCTTCGGCTGCTTGGATTCGGAGCCTTTGCTTTGTCGCTCTTCTTTTCCTTCTTGTGCTTCTTGTCCGACGTCGGAGACTCGAAGCCGTCGTCGGCCTCGAGCTGGACCTTCGCCTTCATCTTCTTCTCTTTGCTCTTGCTTTTGGATTTCTTCGGGGATTGAGCTGAATCAGACACAACTATCGAAGGTATCGATGAAGCTGTTGGGAACGGCGAGATGAGTTTAGGGGACGGGAGGAGAGGGAGGGTTGGTTTTGTCCTTTCTTTTCTTCTCCTTCTGTGCTCGATCTCCGCGTTGGAAACAATCGAAGGCGGAGGCGGAGGCAGAGGAGGCTCGGGACCTAGCTGCGATCAGCGGGGCTCTCGGGGCGATGTGCCAACAGCAGACCAACGATGCTTTTGGGGAGGCGGAGAAGGAGAAGAAGCATGAGGCCCTCAGGTCCCGACCATTGACCTCGAGGGCTCGGAGTCGGAGTTCGTCGGAGGGAATCGAGGTCCAGAAGTTGCCGAGAGACCAACGCGAGCACAAACCTTCTGCTCGATCTCCGTGGGAACAGTCAGAGGCGGAGGGGGTCGGGACCGACGGCGACTGGCGAGGCTCTTGAGGAGGCGGAGGCGGAAGCGGAGGGGCTGGAATGCGCGGAGAAGGAAACACGAGCTCGTCGTTCTCTGTTCATTCTCTTAAGAGGAGAAAAACCCAAAAAATTCGGGCGGGGAGCTTACGAATTTCTTGACCCATTGACCTGTCTTTTCCTCGCGGCGAGCCGAGCCAAGCCGAGCTGAGCGGGTCCCTTCATTTTGCAGCGGGTCCCTCGGGACGGGTTTCGATACCTGAGTGGTATGTGCGCACCACGTCGGCGGATGACGTGGCGCGTACATACCATTAAATATTTTCTCGCAATCCAGAATGACTTAACAAGAATAATTTGAATACCTTTGTGGTTGAAGAATTCCTTCATATTTTGAAAATAGGATTCCTAGTCGCCATATCTTTGGATTCCAAGATGTAGAATCTCAGCTGCTTGTTCTTTTTGGTTGTAATATGAAAAAGAGTGTTTTCATTTGTCGTACAGGTTCAACCCTTCGTGGCAATTGAGACGCCTTTTTATTCAATGATGAATAATTATTCGATTGTGGCTATGATTACAGGTCATGCACACTAGTTATTATAGCAACGAATTGTTTGATGCTAGCTGAAAATATTGAAAACTGAGGAAAAACAATGAGTTCAGTTTAATTTCTTGTTTGCTAATCTTGCGAAACTTACCATATAGTTAATGTAAAATGATATAGATCATTGACATGTAAACCGTACGAATTTAAGATACATTTGTTGTTTCCAAGTTTTCGGACAGGCAGTCTCCACCAGTTTTTCGCATTTCCAGTAACCACTGGTACAAGTGAACGCTTTCCTCATTGTGATTCATACTAGTATTGATTCATACTAGTATAGGACAAAAAATACAATAGTCCAGTCACAAGAAAAAGATCTCCTTTGAAGTTCTGTTACATAGCCATTCCTCACTTGATTTGGCACCCTTTTGAACGCCAAGAAACTTGAAGTCTAGGTGCTTTGTGTCCACGTTCAAGATGTGCAAGCTTTGAAGTTTGCGGATCAAGTCAGTCGGAAACTTTTTTCGCCAAATGGCTATGAAGAAATTTTCATGGAGGTCTACAGTCACAAGTTGCTGCAAAACCACAGAAGAAGCCAAGTTAGTGCTAGCCCAAGAAGAAGGTGATAACTCATTCCAAAGGTTCTCTCTGATCGATTTGGACAACCCCTGCTCGCGACACTCTCAGATGACCTCTCATTATCGCTCGCTGGATCAAGCCTCTACAAGTTCACCCATCAGAAGGTGAATGGTCACGTAGAGTTTCTCCTCGAGCAACTTCAATGAGGATTGAAGGTAGTCTGACAGCGCAGCCAATGGCCGTCACAGAGAGAGAGAGAGAGAGAGCTGGTTTCTCTAAATCCTTGCCATGAATCGTACCCGTTTTAGTCTCAATTGCCGAGTTCTCTTGTCGATTTTCCACTTTGGATCTGATTTTTTATTTTTAAAAAACAAGTCAGGTCGCATTATAAACTTTATTAAAAAAGCCACCTAAGATAAATTGCCCGATTAGGCAACAAAGTGAACGATTTTTCACTAGTATGACACTTTAGTGCTTTGAAAAAAAAAATTACGACACTTGTAATATTCTTACTCTTAAAATTTTCATTTGCCTCGGCAAAATCCATGGTCTGCATTCTCTTGTACTATTTTCAGCTTGGATGCACTCCGGTGACTAGGCTCACGAGGTGGCTCCTTTTTTTGACAGCGTGCTTTTTTCATGATAGCTGTCAGACTGATTTTAGGATATGAGATGGAATAGGTCACCAAGCTTATATGTTTAAGTGAATTAATTAATCCTGTATTAGATAACTATCGAAGGCAAAAAATTTTAAAAATAGTAAAGAAATTAGGTGACTATCCGTTTTTCCCTACGGGTGAGCTGGTCAAGCGATTCATTACACATGGCTTGCTTGGTCGAATCTTGACACCGGAATTTTCACCTTTGCGCGATTGAGGTGAAGAGGGAAACAAAACATGGTGCCCCTGGCATATTTAGACAGAATCACAACAATTGCTGGTGATCGGGTCTAGTTGCCTTCTCGGGCGGGTCGATTCACTCAATCATTTCCGACGTGAGGCTGAAGTAAGCTAGTTACTTGAACTATAAAAAGATATAAGGACAGGTTGATGGCCGTAATGCTTAGCTGTTGCCGATCCCCAAGACGCCTTTGGTTGAATGTTCACACTTAGTTCACCTTCTGCACTTCCTACATTCACTCCCAGGAGTAACAACCTTATTTAGTGACTATAAAGAGATGAATTTTTTGAGATAACTTCTCTGGTCAATTTGCTAGTGATGTCGGCCCAATGCCGAATGAGATAACATTTCTGATGTATTACGTTGAATTTAGTTGATTCAACCTCAAATTTGTATTTGGCCAAAAAAAAAAAAAAAAAAAACTCAATTCCTCTAAGTTCAACCTACCTTAATTCCGAACTTAATTTTTAATCTATAAGAACTTTTTCTTTTGAGATGGTAACTTTGTCAATATACAATGTTTTCATATATCCTATATTTGTCCCGACAAATTTATTGTCCAAATCTATGTAAGTCCTTCATGATTTTTTATTCCTTGGATAAAGATTGATTATATTGATGGACGTAACTTGCATTGTTTTTAGTATCTCCATTGTAATATCGATAGTATGATTTGAATATAAGGTAGATTTGTGTCAAGGAACAATCTCTAGGTGTGAAGGGCCGATGCAGGTTATAAAATCACAAGCGCCACGCCTGGTGTGTCATTGGGTTGTTGCATTCGCTTGGACTCTAAGTCACAAATGGTAAAAGGCATTCGTTTTCAGGGATAATGACAAAAAAAAAAAAAGACACTAAAATTTCCCACGGATGCCAATACCCCCAACTCTATTTCGTTTCGTTAATATTCTCAAATCTGTATCGATAACCAAATGTACCTTCTATCCACATGACCATTTGAAATTAGACCCACAGCGTGCATGGATGTTAAAACTCTAATGTGGCTATGCTCTTGGTCGACGTGACAGCATGCGTCCATTGCCAAGTTAGATCCATTTGTTTGAGATGGTCCACCAATGCAGTCACGTCAAATTTTCAGCAAGCATTATAAATTGATAGTCTAACCGAAGATATTTTTGGATTACTAGTACAAGTATATGGTATTGGTGAGATAAGAAAGAATTTAGGGTGCGTTTGGGAACCACTTTTGGGGAAAGTCTTTAGAAAAATGCAAAGACCTTTGAGTTAAAGTGTTTTTCAAAATGCAAACTGTGTTTGGTAAATTGTATTTTGAAAGTTCTTTGTGAAGTGCTTTAAGCAAAATGGTGTTTGGGAACTTACATTTACAAAGGAGTTTTGTGGTAAAAAAAAAATTATTAAAAGAAAAATTAAAAATAAAAATTGACCGGCAAGGGCGGTGGTCGTCGGCGACCTCGACGACCGCCGGCGACCTCGGTTCTTGGGGCAGCGGCGTTGCGCGGCGCTGTCGCGACCTCCGCGACCCCGGATCACAGGGCGGCGGGTCGCGCGACGCCGCCTCGACCTCCGGCGACCCGGATGCTGGGCGGCGAGGTCGCGCGGCGCCGCCTCGACCTCCGGCGACCCCGGATGGGCGGCGAGGTCACGCGACCCCGCCGCGACCCGGATCCCGGGCGGCGGGTCGCGCGACCCACATCTGTCGCCGCCTCGACCTCGGCACCGGATCTGGTCGCGACCACCGACCGGCGACCGAGATGGGTCACGCGGCCGACGAGCTCCGTGCGGAGGTCGCAAAGGCGAGCGACGGTTGCGCCGGCAACGCGCGACTCACGGAGGTCGCCCGACTCTCCGACGAAGATCGCCTAGGTCGCGGCGTCCCTGTATGCCGCTTGTTGGCCCGGAGAAGATGAATAGTGTTTCATCCAAGGGCACGCACTGAAAAACAAAAATTCTTGAGAACAATTTTGGAAAAGAAAAAAAGTGAACAAATGCCCGTGGGCATGCCGAGAAAGCTGAAAGCCCAAGGCGGTCCTCACTTGCCTTGGGCTTTCAGCCTTAAAATGCTTGCTTTGCCATTAAGTCCCTTCCAAAGTGTTTTGCCAAACACTCTTTTTTTTTTTTTTGCCCAAGGGGCTTTGGGAAGTGGTTCCCAAACGCACCCTTAGAGTACTGGTGTCCCACAAGAAAAAAAATATATAATTTGGAGTATTGGTACACAAGTATAAGGTTGATTTTGAAGCCCTACACATAAGACATGGTTCGTCGGGTACTATGTTATATGTCTTGACCTGCAGAAACGACATTCTATACTCCTGTATGCTCGTGACCTCCGGATGGTACTTTATACTCGGTTGAGATGTTTACTGTCAAACTCTTTTGACGTTTTTGGTTATGCTCGATTGATTTGTCCAATCGTGAGATATTATCTGCTTCTTGAATCCTAAATGTTGCCTCTTATTGTCGTCTAGATGAAACCTCCCTGGATAAGTTGGTTTTTCCTTCGTTAGAACGGAAAGTTTTCCGCCTACCTTGACTTTGATTGCATCTGTTAATATATATAACTTGAACAACGGCTCCTGATTTTTCTGAATTAGAAAACATATAGCTATCCGCACATATTGTGCCTAGTTCTAATTTCTGATGAGGTGAAAGCCAATATTCGAGAGACGCTGAAAAAGCCAGAGTTGCCAAGATCTCTTGCAAAACTGGAATTTGAGTGCTGTGATGTATGTTCTCAGAGTTGTTGTTCTCTCATCGCCGTTGTCAATTTTTCATTGTAATTTGACGGACTTCCTTTATGACAATTTGCTAAATCAATTGTATTAGCTATCTGCCCTGCTGGCGCTACCAATCATTATACTAAGTTTTCCCGGCCTTGTTTGGAAGAGCTTTCTAGTAAGCCCAATCATCTATTTATCCCCAACAATTTTGCTAAATTGCTTTATTGGGTTCTCATCTGTTTTGTAGTTGCAACGTCAATTATTGTTTAGCTTTATATACTTTAGATTTGAGATTCCATATTGTATATTCGCTGCGGCACAAAAGCCAAGAAACCGGCACGAAATGCTCAAGGAATCATGAACGCCGCAAGGCTAAACAGTCATGGTTAAATCGGAACCTAACGCAGGGAGAAGGTTCTTTTTTGAATGTGTCCAGGGCGGAAAAAGTTAGCCACCTATTGGCGTCGTTGTGCTTGAGCACTCTTGGAGGCTGATAATGAAACCACTAAATTGTCATGCCCTCTAATCGATTCGGATGTGGGCAATGCTCATGTGTATATTTATATTATCATACACATGCGAAATAAACAAATCTCGGTTATATCTTTAAATTGAAATAATCAAACAAGTAATCAAGATCTCTAATATGATATCTTGTCTCCAAAATAAAAGAAACCAACGCCACATCCAGCATAAATCTCCTTAAGTAATTGTAAAGATGAAGAAATCTAGGTAACATTCGAGTACGCTCAAAGCATCACCAAACATGAGATAAATTAGGATCACTATTGATCCACAGCAGTTTCCGTTAAATCTGGAAAACGTCATATCGTCCATGAATGGGCCCACATGCATATAAAAACGGCATAAATGCAAAATATTTATGACTAAATTAATCCAATTAAAAGACTTAAAACTGAATTGGCACTAATACAATTTTAGGAATTTTTTGGTACTTTTCCTCCAAAATTTGTAATAGCTAATTTGCCGTCTCCTTCATTTTCTTTTTCTTTTCTGGTGAAACATTTATTCTTTGTTTTTATAAATGGTGTTTCACCAGAATTTACTATCATATTTTTCAGTTAGAAGAACGACGGTTGTGGTTGGGATATGTTTATATTGGTATTGACGAAATGCGCCGACCGTTATATATGTTGTCCGTTGGACCAAAATTTTACTCTTTACCCTTCTGATTTGTGAGGTGCTGCACATGATGCTTTTTTTTTTTTTTTTTTTTTTTTTGGGGACTCAATAATTTGTGAGGCACCTCACATGATGCTTTTATTAGTTAAAAATTGCAAAACACTAAGCTTTTATTAATTGATGGTTAAAACACGAATTTTTAAAATACACTTTTAATTTTTTGACAAATCTAGTACATTAACTCCTTAACAAATATAATCCATTTTCTTGCTAATTAGAGTATTATCATATGATGTGATATAATTATTTAACTTGTGCAACACAGTACAATGTCTGGATAGATTAATCTCGCGACTCTTCTTGTGCAACACATGTGCAATGCGCATACAACTCACATGTAATGCACGGGTTGATTAATCTCCCATGGCGGAAGACGTTCCGGGGTGTGAGCCAAAAGCCGCAAAGGAGATGGACGACAAGGATCCGAGACTCGAAACAATATCTGTGGAGATAGCTGGGCACATACAAAAGGCCGAGGAGGCCATGATGGTGGACAACAAAGAGGCAAGATAGTTGTGTGGAACGGACAGGATGAACAACTTCCCCTTCGAGCACTCCGCATTGGATTTGCTGCTGCCAGTGAGTTCTTCGATTTTCGGAGCTTCATATCAAATATTATAACTTCAGCGATATGTTAGCTAATCTGGGCAACGAATTCAGGCTTGATTTCTCGAATAGGACCGTCAAAAATCATTTCGCCGACATTGAAGAAGTATTGGAGTCATTTCTGTGAAGTCGGCCGTGTCTTCAGCAGTTTTTATCTATCAATAATTTTTCATCATCAATTCAGTAAATGTAGAACAACAATTTACTCTTATTTCCTAGTTAATGAGCTTGTAGCATGAGATCTTTTGAAATATGCAGTCTTTGGGAAGATGAGTTTCCACTTGTCTTGACAATATGCAATTATGCATTGCAATTTCATCCAAATATTCAGAGTTTAACAATTGTATTCATGACAGTAATATATTTATATTAGTCTATCCATCAACTTATATCACATATAAGTTTAGTGAGATGGCCTATCAAATAATACATCACTGGTCACTGAGTTATATGTGAGTTTCTAATTACTCTATCCACATGTTAACACCCCTCGTGCAGTCATGTATGCCAAAGATTTAGACATACATTACAAATGTTGATGTATGAACGATCAAATACTTATTGCATAGGACGTAATATCATGGTTCTTCATTTTTGACAAAAATATGATAAACCTAAATTGAAAAGGTTTTCCTTTTCTCAAATTATCATAAATGAGCTTGCCTAGCCATTCGTAGGTGAAAATTTTTCTGTCACTTGGTATATTTCTTTATTTCCTTTTTTTTTAAACTATTTTATTTCTTGATTTGTCCAAATCGAAGTATAAAGAATTAGAACTATCATTCATGAGAACACACCAAAAAATTAAAGAAAAGTACACCCATTTTTCTTTCTAGGATTTTTTATAATGAGTAACGAATTGTAATGAAAATCATATCTTCCTATTATTAGTATTTATGTGGTGGACGAGAATAAGTTTGAAATATTCCCCTGTGATTCTTGATATACTCAAAAGAGTACTCAGGAAATGCTCAAGTCTTTTTTATTTAAAACTTGGTAAGTTGGTGAAACAAACAAGAAATAAGAACTATTTAACTCCTTCATAAATAGAAGTTTTTTTTTTGCTAATGACGGACAAATTAAATATTTAACTCGTGCAACACACGCGCGATGCACTAATATATTAATCCCATGGCTCTTCTCGTGCGATACACGTGCAACACTCGGGTAATGCACAGGTAGATTAATCTTGCAGCGGTGGGAAGAAGTTCCAGAATGTAAGCCAAAAGCCATTACGGAGATGGGCAGCAAGGATGCGATACTCAAAGCGACATGTACGGCGGTGGCTGGGCACATACGATCCGGTCTACAGGCCATGATGGCGTACGACAAAGTGGAGAGAGAGTTTCATTCTATCACTAATTTTCTTAATTATCAATTCAATAAATGCAGAGCAACAATTTACTCTTGTTTTTAGGTAAATAAGCATGTAGGATGAGACCTTTTGAAATCTCTAGTCCTTGGTAAGATGAGTTTTCACTTATCTTGATAATATTTAATTATATATTGCCATTTCATTGAAAAAATCATATGTTAACAATTACAATCACAACACAATATCTTAATATTCGTCTCCATCAACTAATATTTCACATAAGTTCTGTTTGATGGACTACGAAATAATAATTTAACGGTCACTGAGTTATATGTACATTTCAATCCACATGTTACTCCTCTCTTTCTCAACCTGCGCTCATGTATGCCAAAGATTTAGACATAATTCAAAACAACTGATGCTTTTACTAGTTAATGATTGCGAATTCGGCAGATTCCTTCAACGTCATGATAAATCTTGTAGATTAACTTTTTAGCAACCATCGAGCACCATCATCTGGATAAGGTCCGGCCCATTGAATTTCAAGGTCTCCGAATAGCTCTTCCGGATCTCCTCCTCCATTGGAGCTACTGCCTCGAAGAAGTCCTTGAGCACAACTCTGCTGCTCGCGACCTGCAATAGGAGATCGCTTAGGAGCCGCCATTTGTGCTCCTGGATCATGTTGAAGTCCGGCTCCCCATGGTGGAAGGGACCGATGGAGACTATCCAAGGCCGGTAGGCCTTTTCAATGATCTCTGATAGGCCCCGAGGGACGCTGAAAATGCAACAAGATTCTCATCCTGGAGCCCTGTTCAAGAGCGTCGGCGAATTCTGCATATTATCTGCCATTTTTTATAAGAAACTCTCATCGATAGGGATAACATGGTGAGCAGAACTTCCGTTCTCTGTGCTGTGGTTGCTGCAGGAGTCTGATTCTCTGGACATCTGCGCTTAGTTTCCGAAAACTATATGCTATTCTGGCGTAGATTCAAAGCTAAAATTTCGATCTTGCAGATGAGGAAGGTTTGGCTTCTCTTTTGTTCCTGACCATTAGAGAGTAGGCCATATCACTTAGAAGAGACAATATTAGTATAAAAAGACTTGGATTTGTTGTTCTTTTCTTGGGCAGTCAATTAGGGAGACGAAGACTTAAGGTTTTAGACAGGTTGAAGAAAGCGATAAAATTGGTTTTCTTCGTTGGCTAGGTAGTGAGCGATCTTAAATACGGTGAGGAAATAGGGCCAGCATGTATTCTTTTCCTTCCAAATTCGCATGAAGTCACCTAGTGCTCGATATGGGTCATCGTCATTTCCAGCCCATTTCAACGAACTTTCTGCTGAAAATCGTTCGAACCCTGACTTTGTTATATGCGAAGATTGGATGTCGCAACGGTGAATTCTGACATGAAATTTGTACACTTATGACAAATTTATTAAATTAATTTTTTGACCACTAAAAATCCCCAAACTTATACATTTATAATAAACTACTCTCCATTAATTTCCGTTAATTTTTTCCATTAAATTGCTGAGTTGAATAACATGTGGCAATTAACCAGTGAAATAGTTTGAGGTTTTACCCTTGGTTTGTCACCATGCACTAATTTGTAGTTTTTTGTGATATTAATCTAATTTAACAGAAATTAAAGTAAATTTGTTAGGATTTTTTTGTGGTTAAAAAATTAATTTGAGATAAATATATTATAAATGTACTAATTTAGGGATTTTTGTGGCATTAACCTAAAACTAATCCAACCAAAACTTTGAACAACACCCGTATCAGCTCATACAAGTTTCCACATGTTCAGACACGCAATTATAACCTAGAAAATGTAATCATGATCGAAGCTAACTCCTTTCCTAAACTAGCAACGAAAATGATCAGGAATTCACTTCTTCACATTGACAATGCTCCCACAAAATCATAAAGCCTAAACAATTCACAAAGGAGCAAGCAAAGGTACCGGATTTCTTCGCCGCCACACTCGCGGACCATGCCTACCGCTCCGTGATTGATGCAACCAAAACGTCACATTTAACCGAGAGACCATAACCCTCCTGCTCCTTACAAAGCGACAGTACTGACAAAATCAGCAATAAAAAAGATTGATTATGAAATCAAGACAAATCGTTGGAGAATTAGGGACAATGCATAACTAATGTAGAATTAGATAGAGGGGTTTCGAGATGGGTTCAGCTGAAGATGAAGAGCAAACCGGTGAGTTTGAAAACGCAACGAAAGAAAGTGAGCAGGAGCAGACAGCCATGGCCAATCCTCCCCTTCGATCAGATTTCCCGCATTCCCTTTCTAGATTTCATCAGTGGCGGCGCCCTGACGGCCTATAGGCGTAGGCTAATTTGGGCCCAAATATTAGGACCGGCCTTGACCTGGCCCACCGACCATCTCTGATGGCAAAACCGTTTCTCTTTTTCTTTTTCTTTTTGAGTAAAGAAACTTTCAAAATAAAGTACTGTTTGACCAATCTGATAATTAACTTTTAGATTTTCTTTAATTCATATATGACTCATGTGGGTGAGCGTGGACATTTGACCAAACCCGTGAGACCAATTTCAAGCACACGTGAGCTCGGCATGGATTTGCCCAATGAGCATGTCTAATTTTCGCTCAAACTTTATATTCCTTTGGGATAAATGTACTAAAATTCCTAAAACTTATCACAATGATGCATTGGAGTCCTAAAACCTTCCAAAAGTGTAATTAAATATTAAAACTTATCAAATTGATGCAATTAAGTCATTCCGTTAACTCCTTCAAACTTAACTATGGAAAATATTGATATTTTTTTCTCTATCATACGTGGCGATGACATAGCTTTTGAAAAGTTCATGAAAAGTTTTAGGATTTAATTGTACTTTTATGACATGTTTCAGGACTTTCAATACAATTATCCATATTCTTTTAATATTGTCAAGAATATAAAATCAACAAAATTTTCGTGCATTTTATGGTTTTCTTTTCTCTTTTCATTAAATACGCATGAACCTTTCCCTCATTTGATCTTTTTATCCAATTTATGTTTATTCGATCAAGTTCTTTGATTCATTCATTTGGCACAATAAATTCGACTACTATCAATTTTGTCTACTTGTCGATATTTTAACACAGGTGAGAAATTCGAATTTAAATAGTATATGTTACACATGTTCCACAAAAGAAAAAAGGTTTGTGATAAAAAATTTATTAAATATACCTGCCAAAACAAAACAAAAAGAAAATAAGAAGACGCTTTTCTTAACTTTTTTTGTGAACGTTAATAGCACGGACTCACGAACATTTTGCGCCGGCCCCTCCGCTCAGGTTCAGTACCAATATCCGAGTCCATAGTGAAAATAAGATGTTCCATTGGTAAAAGGGATGACCGGTTGAGATTTAAAAATCATTAATACAAGGTACAATCGTGTTCCCAATAGCTACGAGCTTTTCCCAAATTCTTACACCACACGATTTTTTTCCCCTTAAAGAGGACATTTGCAATACCATCATATTTACTTATTGGGAGCACACTTCATACCATAGAAGCTAGGGGTAAGCAAAAGAATCGAATCAAATCGAGAATCGTCTGAACCAGACCAAATCGACCAATTTTGGATAATTCCCAATTTCAAGTATAAAACTACCCATATATACACACACATACATACATACATACACATACACATACATACATACACATACATACATACATACATACATACATACATACATACATACATACTCGGGAATCGAACCAAACCAGTGGTTTGATTCCTGGGCGAGTCCAAGATCTAATAGATAGTTTCCACTTATTATTTCATGGAATTGACCCTTCATGGGCTGTTCTCAATTCCAAGAATGGGTTCTGGTCTATCTTGAAACTAATCACCCCTAATAGAAGCATTTATGTGGCTTTTATAGATCAAGAGGAAATCTTATTTGCCTTTTTTCATGGCACATATAAAATGGAGGAGAATTACCAAATCTTATTTGGCTTTTATTACAATTGTGCAAATTCAGTCAAGTACTTTTTTTTAATAATTCAGTTATAAACCTTTGGAATTATGCTAATTCAGTCCATCCAGCCGATTTTAGCCAGCTAGTGCCAATCGTCTGATCATTGCTAACATGAACAATTTTTTAATAATATTTTAATTAATTCAACTTTTTATTAATTTTTTGCTTTTTTTTTTTTTCTCTCTCTTTTTTTCCTCATTCTTCCTTCTTCCTCTGGCTAGTCACCTCTAGCCTCCGGCCTTTGGGTAGGCGTCAACCCCCATACATGGTCTTACGACTTTGCGAGACGTGTTTTTGGTAAGCAATTGCTTGGGCTTGGTCACTGCAACCCCCTTTGTGAGGAGGCACCCCTTCTCCCGAAGTTACGGGGCTATTTTGCTAAGTTCCTTAGAGAGAGTTGTCTCGCGCCCCTAGGTATTCTCTACCTACCCGCTAGTCACCACGGCCGGGGCGAGGGCCAGTGGCAACTTGCCAAAGGAAGAAGAAAGAAGGAGGAAATTTTTTTTTTTTTAAAAAAAAGGAAAAACAAATTATAAAATGTTTTCTAAAAAGTTTGAAATAAAATAAAAATTATTTAAAAATTATCCACGTCATGCTGGCCAGCCAAAAATTGAACAAATGGATTGAATCGGCTCAAGTACAAAAGGTTTTAGGACTAAATTGACCAAAAAAAATTTATGATTAAATTAACACAATTACAATAGACTCAAGACTTTTTAGTAATTTCCCCTTTTTCATGAAAAGTTTGTTAAAATTATATCTAAGAATTTGAGCTCATTGAAAACCTAAATCAAATTATGTGAGGACGCATTGGTTGCGATGTGGGTATGATGTTTGGTTATCGGACCATTAACGAAACATCTGACCACGCACCATTCGGACGCCCAACTAGTAATGATGTGAAAACGCGGCAAAAAATCGGTGTTGGAGTTGGTTTTGGAAAGGGGATGGTTTGCACTTTAATATATGTATATATGTTATATATTTGGGTATGTATATATATCTATATATATATATATATATATATATATATATATATATATATATCTACGGTGTTGAGCACGTAGTGTGGAGCACGCACTACACACGTGTGAGAAATTGAATAGATATGTAAGAAAAATAGTAGAGTGAGAACTACTTCAGAAAAGAAAAAAAAAAAGAAAGTAATTATTATTTTAGAGGAAAATTGTCTAGTCACTCCTAAACTTATTGTACGAATATCAATTTAGTCTTAAACTTTGCAATTTTGCCAATATAATCATAAACCTTGGCACAAAATTCCAATATAGTCTTTTGAACCAAATTTCTTTGGAAATCCCTAACGCGATTTCAAAGTATGCGTTACAATCGCAATTTATATTCAATATACAAAAATTAATAACTCAACAATCATTCAAAAGTATATGCTATCCAACTTCATGCATCAAAATTGGATCTAACATAGTTATTATATAGATACTAATCGTTTTAGAACATTCATGAGTAGTAATAGCTTGTAGATATGCTCTTCTAGAGATTCCTAATAGAGACAAAGCACCACTTACCCGAAATCTAGCTATCACAAATTCATAGTTTTTTTCTTTTTTGTCAAAAGATAAACTTTTCATTGCTAAAGATTAGGTGGATAACATAAGGTTCCAAGATCAAGAAATAAAATTAAACATAGTGAAGAGGGGGGACTCTCTTTCCAATTTGATGGTAATCCGTCTGATAAGTCTTAGCAATCCAGTCTGTGGCCTGATTTACAATTCTCAGCTCACACTTTAAAGAAACTCCATGTAATTGGCCCATTAATAATTTGCAGTCTTCAGTTATGGACCGGGCGGCCCAAGGTATTTCCCGTCGGCCCCTCACACACTCCACCGCTCAAGAATTGTCGGAGATAATTTCCACATGCAGAGTTCTTCGCACCACCTTATAATCACGTATAGTTGAAATCATCATAATATTCGACAAAGATAACTCCAAAATAGAATTACCAATATGCCCTTAGTGTTCTAGGCCAACTCAAATACCTCCAAAATATCATTGCTCAATGTTATAAATTCTCCATCTCAGAAATCAGCTCTAAAGAGACTTACTTCATTGCGAGAATGCCCACAAATTTTATTTTAGTCAATAAAAAACTGATAAAATGTTGAAAATAATGTGTGTGTATATGGATATTTTTTAATCAATAGTGGGGGAAACTCGAGCCTTCGGAAACTTCTACCACATGCACAATGACTACCCCATAATTCCATGCGGCGAAGTTCAAATTTCCAAATACTCGTATTTTCTCATTAATTTAAAAATTCTCAGAAAATAGCAAAAATTAAGAAAATTCTTAAAAAATCACTGAACATAAGAAGCCCCCGCACGAGCGAAAGACAAATTCTAGATTCTACAATTCCAATATACCAAACTTGAGACCTCCATAATTCCTTCGTCCGAACTCCGTTTTGGACCAATCAGGCATGGATGGGAACTGTACACAACGTACTTGAAACATTCGACAATTTCGAGGCAAGGTTGGCTGGTCGTGGTTCAAGTTCCAGTCTCTGCGTCCACAATTTCGACATCCTTTCTCCCCAAGAGCGCAACCAAATCGCACCAAATTAGCATCGTGGGAAACCGTAACTCGATGACTGATCCAAGAATATGCTCACGAGTTTTCCAGATTCCCGCTAGACAAGTCGCAAAGATTCATCATAATTTCTGCTTTTCCAGACAACCCACGACCAAAAAGTCGTGTCATCGGAATCCTACTCGAGGAATTTGCGCGGCATTTCTCGACGACTACTAATTTGTTGGCACGACCAAGACAGTTTCTTGTGCCAAGACAATTTCGCCGGAGATGCTTGAATTCAGGCACTTATAAACTCTTCTCAGTTGGGGAGAATCACAGTAACAATTCACCGAGAATTAAACCCTATTTAGAATTAATATCTCCCCAACAACAACCGAGACAAAGATAATAACAACACGAATTTAACGTGAAACCCAATGATAGAAAAATCACGGATCACCAAAAAATTTCTACTAATCACTAAGAATAGTAGGATGTACAAAGTGTTCTCCTCTAACCACATGCAAGAATTCAACATAAACAATACAACTATATTTATTTACCACAAAGGTGAATTAAAATAAACAAAGCAAAGGAACCCTAGTCACGATTAGAGAATTTAGAGAAGGTTCTCAACGAACAAAACCGATTAGTTCATAGTCTTCAGTGGACTAACATTTTGTCAACGTTTGGCCTTCTAATCGAGATGAAATCGCAATCTTCATTCTCTCCTCCTTCCGTGCACCTCTCGGTGAGATCACTCTCTGTTCTCTCTCTCTCTCTCTCTCTCTCTCTCTCTCTCTGTGGCACACCACGAAGCAGCCCTCTCTTTTTCTTTCTTTGACTTTTCTTCCTTATTTTTTTGTTCTATATTAATGTCAGCTGGGCCCAAGAGGCGGACCCAGCCAACATTCTCTCACCAACCTCACCAAACAAATCGGCGGTCGCCCATGCCGCATCATTTCTGTTGGTGATCTTGGAAGGCCAGTCACAAAATCCACAGTAACGTGTTCCCTGCATCCGTTAAGGGACTGGAAGAGGTTGCAATTTGCCTGATGGCCTCTGATGCTCAATTTTTTATCTGTCGACACTCGAGGCATTTAGAAACGAACTCCGCAGTCTCCCTTTTCACGTCGTTCCACCAGAAATTCTCCCGTAAGTCTGCAGAATTTAGTGCTGCCAGGATGCACGGGGTAGTTGGTGCTATGAACCTCGGTCAGCACCTTGAGCTGATTAAGTCTCATCAATCAAGGTTGACATCGACTCTAAGAGATGATAACAATCCTCCGGGCCGTGGTAAACTCGGCTGCTTTGTTTGAGTGTCCAAAGCCACAACACCGCCCGTTGTCTTTCTGCGAGTAGCGTCTGCTACCATGTTTACTTTCCCTAGGTTTTATTACTTCAGAAGATGTCATCAACTATCTTCTCTGAATCATGTTAAGTGCACGAAGGTACACTTCAGGCTTTTTCTGATGGTGAAGACTCCACATCTCTCATTGTACAGGCTGTATCTTGATTTCCAAGACAAATGCTAAAACTCTAAGTTATGTATGCGATAGTTTTGCTAATATAGCCTAAAAAGATTTGAACTCACAACCTCACATTTTGATTCTTTTGTGAAATTTTGTAGGAACACGATCTTCTATTTTAAAAACTTAAGTCGTTAGATAAAAATGTGGTTTAGGCTCCATTTATTTCTCGTAAAAAAAGTGATCTGGAAAATATTTTCTTAAAATGACCTCTTGTATTGATTGAAATAATCAATCATTGAAAAATATTTTCAAATCAATAACAATTAATGTCTAAACATTCATGTTAATGATGAAAATACTTTTCGTTCATTTATTTATAGGTGATACAAACAATTATTTTTAAAAAATGTTTTCTAAATCATTCATTTTTCACGAAATAATATTCTAATACTTTCTCTTTTGCAAAGAGAACCGGGGCGTGAAGCACTTGGCTGATGGAAACCCCCTTAACTATCAAATCTTGCAATTGTATCTTATAACTCCTTCCGTCCAGCAAAGCCATTCTATACGGTGCCTACGAATTTGGAGTTAGGGTAATCGCACAAATCTTCAATAGGAATCTTAGATGGGAGGGATTTAGAAAGTCATGGAAAGCCATTGATAGCTTTAACCATCCTAGCTGCAGTAGCTACTTCCGCTGTTACATCTTAATAGCGTGAGCCACACTCGTTATATTGAAATTTGAAAACATGCACTATAATGACATCACTTCTAAAGAGATAAATTTTTAAGTATATAACTTTATAAGCATGTTTTCATCGGCCACCAATGCAATTTCACCATATACATTTTCAGCAAATACTGCATATAATCTCATTATTGAACTACTAATTGCATTGTTGGTGAGTTAATATATAAACAAATTCTCAATATGAACTGTGAGTAACTTTAGGACTATTAAGATTTTTGTACCCATAGATGTAAAAGTTCAACATTCTTTTCTACAATTAGAAGTAGTTGATCTATTACTAGGAACTTATTTTCCTCCTACATTGATTATATTAATGACCCACAATATTTTCTTGGTTTATCTTGCATATAGGCATCAGATTGGCATATCAAAGTCACTTGCATTTGTCACATTGAATATGAAAGATTAATTACATTTTAGGGCTCGTAAAATACTTCAAGTTAGTTTTGGCCAAAAAAAGAAATACTTCACGTTACCATCAATGTTTGTGGTAGTAACACTTGATCTTGTTCTATTATAATTTGAGATATCCTCAATTTTGGCCCGACTCTTCTTTAAAATAAAGAATTGCCTATAAAAGGATCTAAGCCCTATTAGAAATTTGGCAATTATCCCAAACACTATCAGTGTAACTTGATCTCTCCACAAGCAAACATAATCTCCATAGAAGTGTCAATATATTACCTAACCTGAAAATCAAATCATCTACGGAGATTAGTGTTGCAATGGGATATATTCAAATTTTCGCCAATAATGTTTGGTATAGGAGGCCTAAATATATATAATTATCCATGCAAAGATAAAGAATAGCGCTATAGAATGCCAGCAAGCGTTCTTCTTCACCGTGACTTTTGTAGTTCCCTCTCCAATTTTGTGAACCAATCTTTTAATTTCCGCTCCGAATACTAAAAGACAGAGAAGATAAAAGCTATAGCACAAGGTGCACACCATGCAAAATCTGGAATCACTTCACTGCTTTATTACTGACAAGAGACCAAGTTAAGAAAGAAACCGGAGGAAAATATGACCAAGGTGCGTTCCTTGATCTTGTTCAAACGCTAGCAAATAACTTGCTAACTAGCCAAATCATACTACTACAAAGATAGTTAATGATCCTACATAAATTTCCAGCCTGTGAGTCCATGTACTTGCCCATTTGAACCCTGGACGAGAAAATTGTGGATCTCTCTAGTTCTTCTACAACCTCTCTAACCTTTTTTGTCTTTTGGATAAAATTTTCTTGAACAAACGAGGTCTTACTCAATAAGATGGAGGCCAGTAATTATCCATCTCCATGCAATTCTCCATTCCCAGGTACCGATTGCCTCCCACATTTGCATGCCCCATCTCTCCACCATACCCACCTGCTTGATCTCCAACAAGAGCAGTGCTACTGCTCATCATGGTCGAGCCAACAACCATATCTTGGTGGCTCATGGCTGGGCCCGGCGGCGCTTGCATTACCGGCCTCAGGACCGGCTGCGAGGTGGCACCCCCCAGATTCAAGTTCAGCCCAGATATCGTGAAGCAACCCCCGGAGGTGCCCGTGGGGTTGAGCTGCGGTGGCATTGGTTGGTTCACACTCATCGCCCCACTCCTCAGGACCCGATTGATCTCAGCCAGGTCGGCCCCATTCATGTAGTTCCTGCCAAGGAACTGGAAGTTCTCTGGCGGCATCATTGTGGGCGGCATGACGCTCGACCCTATCTCGAGGCTGTAGGGAGGGACGGCCCGGGATTGGCTGGATGGGTACTTCTTCGCACCAGCGCTCTTCTGGAAGACGCGGCAAACCACCCATTCGTCCTGTGGGATATCATTGCATATGACGTGGAAAATATTTAGCAAATACTGAGATGCGTGAGACGTTATTTTTTGCAAACTTCTTGTGATTGTGATTATTGCCTCTTAGGAGGAAATTCATGAACTTACTTTGTAAATGACGTTATTCTCTTCCCCACACAGAACTGTGAAAGACTCTCTCTCTCTCTCTCTCTCTCTCTCTCTCTCTCTCTCATGTTCTATGCAAATACTAGTGAGCTTTTACCTTAAGGAGGTAACTAGATGGATCCTTCTGTTTTTCCTCAATTTGTTAATTGAACTTGATGCCATTTGAGTGCAAACATCGCTAACTCCTTTTTTCCTGAGTTGATAGCGACTCTTTCTCTTTCTTTTCCTTATTGATATTCGATTTGTAGCCGGTTTAGATTTTCTAGGGCCAGATTTTCTTTCCTAGACTTAGCGATCTTATTTTCCTTATAAAGAGGCTTAAAGAAAAACAAAGAAGTAAATAAATGAGCTGTGCTTAGTGATTAACATGGCGTGTACTTCCGAGGACAAACTCGCTCTTATATATTTTATCAAGATGTGATTGCAAATATTTGGTTTATTAAGAATTTCATTCCTTAATTCTGTGAAATGCGTGGGTTAACCCTAGTCCTTCATAGACATAACTCGATATAATTCCTAAATATTTTAAAACATATCTTAGAATTTTCATATGTACATAGAAACATGCATATGTGGATCTTACTTATGCGTGTACAAGATAACCTTTCAACATCACTTATTGCCCCCACAAAACTTGGGGTTCTCAAATAAGGCAGCACAAATCTATTCGAAAAAACGGATATAAGTGATCATTACTATTTCTGGAATAGGGTGTGCGACGAAAGACTAAAATGGGTGAATTGATAGTTATGAAAGTTAACCTCTCAAGAAAAGTGTTAGTCTTATAATTAGTCTCATGCATAAACACGACAGGCAAATACTGAGATATGTGACACGTTATGTGTGACACCAAAATTATATTCATGGCACATCTAACGATATAAATTTCCAACTTGCTAATATCTTTTAAAATTAGAGGATTTGAAATGGGTGTGTGCAAAATATTCGAAAAGGAAAATACTTGTTATTTTTAGTTCTCAGCATCTTTTTCATCTTATTCTAGTTCATATTTTTTTAATATTAAATAGAAGCAAAGGTTGATCTGCACATACGGATGAAGATTATAAAAGACAGCACTTGGATTGGTGGGCAAATTTGATGCATATGTAATAGATAGTGGAGTATATTGATCTAAGAAAAACCATGTAAACCTAGCTGACTTAGAAAGATGAATGAAGTTTCGTCATCTCAAGTTTGTTCTTACAAGCTAGGGTTACAAACTTGAGAATTTAACGTTTTCTTTAGGTTGTAGTTCCGACACGCATGAATTAATTTGGTGATAAAAATGGATATTACCTTGGCAGTTCGGAAAGCCGACTTTGAGTGAATGCGATACTCATGCATGACCCAGTTGCTTTTCTCTCCTCTAGGGGCTCTCCCTTTGTAAAAGACCAAGGTCTTCTTCATGCCAACCAGCTCGGAGGTGACACTATTGAAGATCTCCTTGTCCTTCCCTGTAGTTTTCCAGTAACCGGTGTTGGTTGCTCGGTTCGTTCGCACCCCGGTCGGGTATTTCCGATCTCGTAGGCTGAAGAAATACCACTCTTTCTCCCCCATTTTAGCCTTTGCTGGTTGAGAGAATAGCATCAGAAAAGAAGTCATTATTTCAGTTTGATGAACAGGAGGAGATTTTCTCTCTGTACTGGTAATGAAACCATTAAAATTGAGAGAAAAACAATACTAGTTAACTTTTTTTTTTTCACTCTTCATTATACTGCACAAGATGTTAAAAGAGCATGGTCTATAAACATCATGAGAAAAGGGCTAGCTGCTGGAAAACTGGCTATGAGGTTTCTAGGGCAAAATCCTTGATCGAAATTTTAAGTCGGAGCTTAGGATTCTGGATCCCTCCTTAATTACTTAAAACCACCATCTTGCATCATTGTGAGAAAAATTCAAAACTATGGATTCATAATATGGACAGAAGACTAAATTACGAAATAAATTCTCTACGTATATGACAAAGCGAGAAGAATTCCTCACAAAAACTATGAAATTTTGGAAACTGTTGCGTTCTTGAAGCGTGAAACCATCAGAAGACAATAGATAAGCGAGGGCTTTGAGTCAAGAGGGTACCTGGGAGTTCCCAAGGCTCAGATTTGTTGAGATCCACATCAGTAATCGCTCTACCAGTGAAATTAGAATCCGATATCTTGTTCATCAGATAGTAAGTGATGAGCTCTTCATCAGTGGGATGAAACCGGAACCCCGGCGGAAGATTATCCTCCTTCTTTTCTTCCATGTCTCGCTTTCCTTATTGCTTCGCTACGACTTCCGCTTCAACTCTTACCTATAGAGCATCAAAAACTACAACAAAATTAAAAATGAAAGGTAAAATCAATCCAAAGGAGAAAAAGAAAAATCTAGGGTTTCTTTTCCCCCTTTCTTGAACATGTTGTAAGAAGTAATGGATCAAAAAATCTGGCCTAAGTCATGGAAAGTACAATAGCAAAGAGGTGACTTGCTTGGGAAAGATGAAGTACTTGATTGGGTTTTTGGATACTTCTTCAGATCAATTTAGACGAAGCTAGGGCAAACCAAGGGAAGAGAGAGGGCGGTCAAGGCGTGCATTGGACTTTAATTGGAGGCTATATCTCTCTTGCTTACGTGCAATTTATGCACAAGAAGGTTTGAAATTTATGCTTCTCTCTCGTGAATAAGACGAGAAGGGGGTGTGTCGATGAAGTTCCCACCTAATTCGGATCGTCATGGACAAGATAACGTGGACTGACCAATGTCTTCGATCGGTGTGAAAGCGAATGGTGAGAGACGGAGGCATGATTAGGGTAATCGAAATCATGCACCTTCCCACTTGTCAAATAGCTATAAATTAATGGCAATAATATAGCTTTGTTGATGTATTTTGCATGGAGGTGCGACGACGGTGATTTATCGATTGGTAATGAACGGATAATATGAGATAGTCGTGCCCAAAGTTGGGAAAAGTGTGCGAGAGTAAACTACAATCAATAAGAAAGAGCATTACCTAAATGCAGAACAGAAGGAAAGATCATAACGACTTATATACCTCACTAAGGATCAGTGCATCATATGGCAAATCGTATTCTATAAAACTTGATCATTAGAGCAATTTGAATCTTGTAAGTAATAGAAGGAAATACCTTTTTTTCCGCTTTCCACAGGGGTTGACCTTGTGACCTATGAGACGTAGAAATAAATGCAACACGTCTATGTTCCCTTCTTTTACTAACTTACAAAGAGCCATGAAAATGAACCTTTTCAATACAAAATGGCATTAAGTGAGTTTGATTACCTCTAATTGCACACATTTTAAGGGTCCACTCTTGATTTAAAATTATTCATTGCCTTACCCATTTCTTTCTCCATTTGAAACAAAATTGTTTAAGTTTCTTACATTTTTCCTCCTTTTTTTCTCCCCTCTTTAAAAAATAAATAAATAAAAACAGAGATAGTTTATTTGGTTTAAAATTATTCATTGAAAACTAACTTATTATCGTGTTAATGAGTTGAATATTTATTTATGTTTTTTGTACTAGGAAACTATTATTCAAAAAATAATGTAAGCACAAGAAAGAGTGAGGAGAACCGATAACTTTAATATGTGTCATTATGTTGTAGTCCATGGATTTTAATCGTTCAACTTTCATTTTATTCAGTGAATCTAATAGTTCTATTTTTACTTATTTTTATGCCATCATTGCATGGTGTTTTAAAAGATACTTTAAAAAGTTAAAAATATGACAAAATTGAGTATATAAAAAATTCTAAAAACATCAATTAGTGTCATGCAAATGCAAAGATAATGCTCCCCAAAAGATTATAACATAGAAATGGTGTAATTAGCTTTTGGACAAGAAATTATGGCAATTGTAATTGCATTATAAGAGAACTCATTCAAAACATTTGCAAACGCATGTTTTTAGCCAATTCTGAATGCATCAAAATTTCCATAGAACCATCAAAGAAAAGAAAATTATTCTCAAAGTACAAATGTGCAAATATAATGACTAGTTGCATATGCAACTTAATAAATGATATTGTCCATTTAGCTGCTTGACTCCTCTCAAAAAGCTACTCTCTTGAAGAAAATATTTTTACTTGAATCAGATAATAAAATATATTAATTACATCAATAAGAGAGTCATTATTTACCTACAACATATATATATATATATATATGTATGTATGTATATATATCAAGGAATAAATTTCAAAGGCATAGTACAAGAAGCTCCAACCTTAAAATACACCTTGTAAGTTGAATAGTTGCATGCTTGAGTCCTCTGTGCCTACTATATTTCACCACCATGAATTCCAATGATCTTTGAATGTGAATTTGATTTGAGATCTTTGCCTTTCGATTTATATGTCTATTTATTATGGCCATAAACCTTACAAGTACCATATCTCTACCCCTTGTAAACAATCTCAAAAGAAGAAGGATCACAATGTATAGAAGTTGCTTCTGCTTTAGTTTTTAAAATACTTTTATGAGATCCAGCTAAGGGCTCATATAAAAGAGGTTCACTTGCTCATACAAATTGCTTAATATGCTTTCAAACAACTTCCTTTCTGAAAAGTGGTCAATCTCAATACCTCCTTCCCAACTCATGAAGTAGTTGTGAAAATCTTTGACCAAAAAAAGGTAGTAGTGAAATTCAATCATCTTCATATTTTGGTTAATATCATGATCCAGAAAAGACCTTATATCAAGTCTCAATTGTCAATTAATTATATCTAGAGGGAAATTATTGGAAAACCTAATCATATTTCATGTGCACATGGAAGGCTCATGGATTGCATCAATTGCCCAGTACAAGCTGGTAGCTTAACTCTACTTTTAGCAATCTCATTTTGCTTGTGGAGCTTATCTAAAGCAAATTTGACGCCCAAGTAATCAAGTACCTGAAAAGAGGAATATGAAGATGAGGAATGCTTACCTTTTCACTTGACAATTTTGTTTTGAATTCTTGAAATCGATTCTCAACTGTAAGGCATATTTTCTTTTCACCTTGATTAAATGCCTGTTGAAACTTGTAGATATGCTTTACAAGTCTTGAAGTAACACGATTCCCAAAATGCATGTGCAAGTCTATCCAAGTAGATACAAAAAAACTCTTTGAAAGGAAGCGCTTTATTTTCATGTAATTAAGGACCAATAGTTTTTCCTTACAATGATCTTCACATTGCCTAATTTTTCATCATTTGCAGCTTCCCTATTGAAGTTCAAAGCCTTGGACCGATCAGACATCAAAAAAAAATCTCAATATGTTCTTTATGCAAACTAAGACTTGCATTTTAACCACTCCCCTATGGTGGTCAAAGTTTTAAATCCAGTCCATCGAAGAAAGCCTTTCAAATTCTTCAACTTTTGGATGGATCATCCTGATTTCATTCCAATTGTCAACCAAGTTTGGGGGATGCCGGATGAGGGAGTGCCCATGTTCGGAGCGGTGTGCAAGCTCAAGGCCCTCAAAGGTCGCCTCAAGAATCTCAATAATGAATCCTACTCCAACATATCCATCAGGACTTCTAAAGCGAGGGCTGCGCTCTGCACTACTCAACTTGACCTTCAGCAAGACCCGTACTCTGTTGCCCTTGCAGAATTGGAAAAGTCTCAGCGGTGCACCTTCTTGGACTTGCGCTCTAAAGAAGAATCATTTTTCAGGCAGAAGTCCAGAGTTAAGTGGCTAGAGGAGGGAGACCGCAACACCAAATTTTTTCATCATTATGTCAAAAAAAAGGCAAATAAGAAATAGAATTCTTTCGGTTATGGATGCGTCAGGTGTCCAAATCACTGAACCGGAGCTTGTTCATCAGTATTTTGTTAGACACTACCGGGATCTTTTGTCGCCACGGCTTAGTCATGGGAGACCCTCGGTTGGGGACATCGGGAGGCTATCCAGGTTTCCCGACCTCGACCAGTTAGCTTCCTTGATCGGCCCGTTTCTGACTCAGAGATCTGTGATACGGTTTTCTCGCTAGCTAGAGGAAAAGCACCTGGACCTGATGGTTTCACAGTTGAATTCTTTAAGCATAACTGGGAGACGGTGGATCAGTTGGTTATATCGGTAGTGAAGGAGTTCTTCATTTCGGGTAGGCTCTTAAAGGACATTAACAACACCATATTGGTCCTTGTACCGAAAACCCCGAATGCGACTATTGTGGATGATTACAGACCAATCGCCTGTTGTAATACCATCTACAAATGCATCACTAAAGTCATGGCCAATCGGGTTGCTACAATCCTACAAAATGTCATCGGCCCTTCCCAGAGCGCATTTGTTAAAGGCCGGCGAATCGAGATAATATCCTACGGCTCGGGAACTCTTTTAAAGCGCTTTCACATCCAACCTTACTTACCTAAATGTGCAATCAAGGTAGACTTCAGAAAAGCCTATGACACAGTCGACTGGGACTTCATTGAGACTGTCCTTCAGGCCTTCGGATTCCCTAATCACTTGACCCGGCTCATCATAACGTGTGTGAGGATCCCTAAATTTTCCATTGCTTTGAATGGGGAGTTACATGGGTTTTTTGCCAGTGGTCGTGGGCTTCGTCAGGGAGACCCTCTATCTCCCTACCTATTTACATTGGTCATGGAGGTACTATCAGGTATTCTCACCACTCGCTCTTCGATGCCGGAGTTCAAATATTACTGAAGATGCAAATCGACCAACCTTACACACTTATTCTTTGCGGATGACGTCTTCTTGTTTTGTGAAGCCGACTTGCCTTCAGTGAAGCTATTCAAGGAAGGTCTCCAAATATTTTCTGATTGGTCTGGATTGGTTCCAAACACAAATAAGAGCGAAGTCTACCTTGCGGGAGGTTCACCTTCTTTAAGAAACCAAATCCTTCTTACCCTTGGTTTCCTAGAAGGAAGACTACGGCTCGCTATCTCGGGGTTCCCATCATCACTTCCCGGATCAGCAAGGCGGATTGCTGCGTGCTAGTCAACTGCATCACTGCGAGAATACAATCTTGGACCCATTGCTTCCTCTCCTTCGCCGGTCGGCTACAATTGATCAGGTTAGTCCTTCATGCCATCCAAGCATACTTGGGCTAGTGTCTTTATTTTACCCTGCAATGTCTTGGATCAAATTGAACGAATACTTAGACAATTCCTATGGAAAGGCCCGGAGTTGGGAAGAGGGGGTGCAAAGGTCTCCTGAGAGGACGTTTGTTGCCCAAAAGACGAGGGGGGCCTTGGGATCCGAAGGCTTTGGGAGTATAACAAGGCCGCCATGTTAAAACATATCTGGATTCTGTTTGCCGATAAGGAATCTTTATGGTGCAAATGGATTCACTCGACCTTCTTAAGAAGGGCAAATTTCTGGGTGGCCAAAAAGCCAACCTGCTATTCGTGGGCCTGGAAGAAGATCCTCCAACTCAGGACTGAGTGTCGAAGCTCCTTCTATTGGAGAATTGGGAATGGTTGCTCGGTATCCCTCTCGGTTTGATAACCGGCACCCAGGGGGCCCTTTGAACTTGTACTTTTCGGACTCGGCCATATATGTATCCGGCCTTCCTAGGCGAAGCATGTGGCGGACCTATTCACTAATTGTGGAGCTATGATTAAGGGTCTTGGACTCTTGGGCGGATCCCCTTCCCACCCTCTCCCACTCTTCCGATCGTTTCGGCTGGAAGGGAAATACCTCCCATCTCTTTACGGTGGCTTCGGCGTGGGATTTGATTAGGAGGAGGAAGACTCGGGTCTCCTGGCACACATTCATTTGGAACAACTCCATCACTTCAAGGTACCAATCTAACCTTTGGCTTATTGCTAAACGCAGGCTTCCTACCCAAGCTCTATTAATATCTTATGGTAGGATAGATAGTGCCTTGTATCCATTCTGCAATGAGGTACCGGATTCTATAGACTACCTATTTTTTGGCTGCCGCATCTCCGCTAGCATCGCCTTCTTTTGGGCCTCCAGGTGCAATCTTCCGTGGCGAAACAATTCGTGGGTCGAGAACCTCAATTGGGCCGCCACTTTCCTTATAGGTAAAGACTTTTATAAGTGCATTACTCGCTTCTCTTTTGGTGCTCTTTGTTACTACATATGGAAGCACGAAATAGCATCCTATTTCGAGAGCAAAGCTTATCCGTCCCAGAGGTGAAGAATCAACTCATCAAGGTCGTCAAAGACAAGGCCACCACCTACAGGAATGTGGATGATACATATAGAAACCGGAGGCTACAGCGTAGCTGGGGTATTGATCCAATCATTTTTTTCAACTAGGGACTATTCTACTTCTGCAGGGCCCTAGCCTGGTGTTTGCTATTTGGATACTCTTCATCTACACGGCTGCTTCCTTGACGGTTCTTCACTTTTGTCGCTACCGGATGTATGCGTAGTTTGTGGTTCTCTTGGCCTTTCGTGGCCTTCTGTTGCCTTTTGCCTTATGTGGCTGTCTTGCTTACTTAGGCCCGCTCTTGCGGTCCTCTTTTGCATTCGGCTCCCTCCACTCACCATGACTTGTTGTCTTGTTGAGTGCAAGTTTGTGGTGTCGGATCTTTTGTATTTTTGGTTAAAGCTCAATATATTCTTACCTTTCACCAAAAAAAAAAAAAAAAAAAAAGACTTGCATTTTATTGCAATAGTCTTCTCAATGTGCCTAACACACAAGAACTTTGCACTTTTAGGAAAAATGAATCAAACTGCATTTGTCAATGCCAACTCTATCAATGATGATAGCTAGGTTAACAATCAACACCCAATATGTTGCTAAACAACGTCAAAGCCCAAACATAAACTTCCTCTTCTTCTGTCCTCAAAAATGCAAAGCATGAGTAGAAAGAAGTATTAAAGCTGGAAACTTCAATAATATCCAACAAAGCATTTTGTATCTATTAGTCTCATAAGTACAATCCATCACAAGGACACTTAAAGAAGCTCCTCATTAGTGCTATGGAAATAGGAGGAGAGAAAAATAAATGTGTCAAGTGACCTTTGGTATCATGTTTTAAATTGTAAATGAATTCATCTACACTATGCTCATCCAATAAAGCTTGGAATATAGTACGACATATTCACAATAAAATTTTGCTTTCATTTTGTCAACAAATTTAGCAATACTTTGAATGTTGGGATTAACTTGTCTCAAGGAAGAAAGAATTTAGCGAGGAGGTATATTGGTTTGAGAAATGATTGGATGACAGTCTTTAGTTCACTATTAGAATAACGGCCTATTTAGAATCACAAAAAAAAAAAATAACAAATAATTATATTATGGGGTCCATTCCTTCAAAAATTCATGACTTACAACATGTCGTCATTCTCACAAAAGTACAAAAACTGTACGCTAGCAAAGTCCTATTGATTTTAGATATTTCCATAAAAAGGTCAAATATAGACAAGTATGTTTAATCAGTGCCATATATGTTCCTTTACTAGTGTTCTATAAGCCACATTACGAAATGTTTTTTTTATAACACATGAAAGCTAATCCAGGATATCATCTAACCACTATAATAAAAAATAAATATAGTATCCTAGCGAAGCAATTGTTGTTTGTTTCTGTCGCCATTACAGCTCAACTCCACCTTCATGGTCAGAATATGACTACTTGGGCCTTCGTGGTTAGGCATTGGCTCCATATCTTGATTTTGTGCCTAGCTAGTTGACGACGGCCATCAGAATCAGTATTTGAGGCCTAGCGATTTTATTGTACGTTTGATTCAGAATCATCGCATAAACAAACTTAAAAATCAACGTAATAAACTGCTTATTGCACGCACAAGCAATTAATCAATGTTCTATCAAAGTGGCGACAACCTAATACTAGGAATTAATTGAGATGCGAAGTACGACAGTGCTTGCCCACCCGACAGGTGTTTCAGGGAGTTTTATTAAGGAGTCTTCTTGTTCATTCTTCACTATTTTCATGTTTTCCGTCGACTAATTTGGACCTGAAAACCCTAATTGCTCAAAGGGTTTTGCAGTGTAGGAAGGATTAATAACGGTTTTTAACAGATAAAAATGTTACTGACGAAGGAAGGAATTGGAAATAATTCGAGCATGCAGATGGGACAAGATCACGTAAACTATACAGACTGGCGCACGAAATCTCCTTGTCTTGGGTTAAGAACAGACAATACTGACTCATGCCAGCCAACTTGGTCGAACTCAATGATTTAACCAGGACTCTCGTTGCACGTAAGATCACATCAGCAATCAGAACAAGTTGGGCTGGCTCTACGATTGCCAAAACTCACAGTATGAACGATTCTGTGCAACCCTAGATGTCCGTCATCTGATTCAGAAGACCAAAATGTATTCTGTCCGTCCTTTTACATTTCAAATTCTGCAAGTATGTTTCAGCGGCTGGCAATGGACCAAAAAATGAACCAAGAAAGAAACAGGGAGTAGTGGGGGTTAAGAGGGAGTGTCTTCATATCTGGTGCAGTAAGTGGGCGCTCGGACCTTGCTGGTAGGCGCTCAGCCGCCGACATGAAGACCAATCTTTAGCACAAATGTAGGTTTTACATTAAGCCTGACTCTGGATGGATCAAGAGACAACCGTCCATGAGATTTGTGATTGAGAGAAGAACACTCTCCTTTATGAGATTCAATCTTGCGAGGATCTTGGGAGTTGTTGGGGTTGAAAATCTGCCTTTTGCCCTTTACAGGAGAAAATCTCATCGATCTCTCCTCTTGGGATAGGCACACTGCCTACTCATGCAAGTCTCCTATTTTTGCGATTCCGCCTGACTTGTCGCAACAGGTTTTAATGCGGGTGCTGTCCATATGTAAACCCTTTAATCAAATAAGTGGTTGAAGAAAATTTACCTCGATGGTAGATTGAGGGAAACACGGTCGAATGAAAAAAGGAAAGAGTGAGAAGGAAAGACATGTATAAAATATTTTTGTAAGAATCTCAAGCCACGTACCGTCATCGTCGGACCTTCCTTCTTCCATTCAACTTCCTCGTTATCGTTTTCTTGTTTGACCCCAACTAGGAATCGTGCGTCTCATGCTTGTCTATTGCAAAAGAGACCACTCTACAAAGAGCTCCTCGTAGTTGTAGTCCATGACCACTCATTATAATTAGTTTCTCCCAATTGTTATGCGCACCCTTGGTTGTCCAAGTTGCTCCATGTTTGGTTTTGGTGTCTGCGCAATCCAATCCTTCGGAAATTAGAAAGGATGGAGATAATAGATGACCGACAATTTTAAGCAGTGGGGACATACATGCAGCTGACTCGAAGTTTTTCTACAAAAATTGAAGATAAATAGCTAGCTTGGTTATAAGGAAAACAAACACTTTTTTTTTTCGTTTTCAAAATAATATATTCTACTAAATTTAATTTTTGAAATAACTCATTTTGACCATAGCAGTCTAAATGTTGCTTTTCAACTAAAAGATTAGATTTCCCTGTTCGTGAAAGATTTAATGATACCATTATATTCAAACATAACCAAAGGATACCTAAACATCCTCCAGAGGAGGATCCTCTGATCACGCTGTTTCTCATATTTATATTGCGTGTGAGACTCACTATACCTAATCAAAACTAATTAAAGTTGAACCGACGACCATCTTCATACCTCCTCTCCCTCTATCACTTGATTTTTGTTGTCGCCACTGCTGCCGCCAAGTCACTGTCACCTTGTCTTGACTGCTGTTACAGGCAAAGCTATCGCCACCGCTCTCTCTTTCAAATACAAACCGCGTCCTCTCTCTCTCATGGAGCTCGGTGCTGTGTCAAGCCGTGTCATTGAGAACAGGCATAACACTAGCCGTCTCTTCCTGTGGATTTTGCTCTTTTATTATCACGTGATTGACTTCATTCAGTTGAATGGCATTAGGTAGTCGTCTTGAGTCTAAATTTTATAATACTTTTTCATTTTTTCTAAGGTTTACTCAGAGAGCATTGATACATAACATAAAATATACAAATCCCAAGACTCTGCACATCTTGGGTTATATAACTGCAATCCAAGCCAAGACTAGGCTTTCAAGGCGACTTCGGTAGTTGTTAGCAACAAGTCCTTTGCATCAGGGTTACATTTGTTGGATCAACTGGGAAAGAAAAGGCACCAATTATTCGTTGGATTTGCATCGTCCTTAATACAAGGATTATGCCATAGCACACCCCATTTGGTGTCACTAGGACAAGCCAGTTTCTCATTGTCCATCCAAAGGTAGAAAATTTGTGAAAACCAACTCAAGTTAGAAACTACTGACTAAAAGCTCACTGATATGTCATAGAGGAAACAAGTTTCATCACCAGCAGATTAAGCAATCGATGGTTTGCTTCTCTGAAATGCTGATCAACAGCATATGTATAGTTCCTCAACAAGAACTTGAGAAGTTCATAACAAGAGCTTGAAATTCATGTAATATTTATTTTCTGATATTACTTTACTTCAAAGTTTGCATATGCTTAGAATTAATCAGAGTCTGTTACCTCAAGTAATTAGCAAAATGGCTTCATCTTGTGTACTTTACTATTGTTTGGGACCAGTTAATTTCCCGTTAGCTCACAAAGTTAGCTTCGCGCAATGATTTTTCTTTTTCTTTTTTTCCATGTGATGTTGATTACAGGTAGCATCATCATCTAAAAGAATTACGAGTGAATTTTCCATGATAAGACATGACTAATTACTTCAGTGAGTTATGTAAAGAATTATCCCTGCAACAAAAGGAAAAAACTTCGCATTTATACGTGTTTGGAGTTGATTAAAATAGAAATCAGCGTTTGTTTGCATCCCCAATTTCCCCAACCCTAACCACAAATTCAATTTCTTCATGCAGACTGATAAGCTGACCAGCAACCAATTTTCCAAAAACTTGGTTTTATAACTAATTCCATGTCCATTCGCATAGCTTAATTTACGTGCTTCATACGTAGAACATGTCGGAAACTTTAACATGATACTAACAACTTCTGTGACCCTGCCAATCCCTTTCAAGAGTAGGTTTAGTTATGATTTTGGAAAGATTGGGAGGTCTCTCATAGAATTATTGAGCAGTAAGAGCAGAAATCGTTGAATAAACACCGATGATATCATCCACATCGCAATCGATTGTTTCTTATCAATCACTTCAAACACTTGAAAAGATCACGTATTTCGTGTCCACACGTGCATCACCATTTCTTCGATATAGTTCTTTGAGGAGACTGGTTTACTAGGTTTCCACAATTTAAATGAGTTTCCTCATGAGATAACACCTGGGAGTACTCTGGTGGGGGTGATGAAGGCTTTGGTATTACAATCTTGAACACATGAACCGTAAAGACTCACAAGAGACTCTTGGTTATGCTTGGTAACTGATCCAAAAAGTAGTTTGCAGAAGTATCTAAAGCAACAATGATAATGATTTATCTTCGAGGCCACAACACTGATAATGAGATATTTGAATTTCATCCCCCAAAGAAAAAAAAAACTATCAGCAACTATTCCTTAGATCACAAGAATTTCATTTACTAGGGAAACATATTATCTCTTGGATTGATCTTTTATTAATTAAATTTGGGTTGTCAGATAGAAGTATATATCTTCACCTATCTGCCATGAGATCAAGAAGCAAATTCTTTCCAAACAAAACATCAAATACTGGATGCCCTCCCCAAAAGATCTGAGTCCTTTCTGTATCTAAAGAAAATGAGAGGATTGTGTAAGTGCTTAGGAAATCTCAATTCTTTCCATCTTATGTTGCTGCTGGTCAAATTGCATGACATTAGAACAATTAGGGGGAAACCTTCATATAAGCCATACAAACATTTACAATACCAAGGGTAGTTTGAATCTTCTGAATATTATTGTCTTTCCTGAACTTTGGTAAAAAAATGTTCCTATCAAATTGAGCTCTCTTGTCGCTTGCTGGTATTTAACAAACCGGCACACCATATTTTTAAGTCCAAAAGGAGAGGAAGAAACATTGCAATTATTGTAGAATATACACAGAAATGTGAACTGATTTATTGATGCTGATACTATGCAGCAAGCTTTCAAGCACTAATTGAGGGTGCACTGTACTCTTGCCCACTTTATGTTCTTCTGTCTTTCCTTTTTTGTTTTGCTAATTGCTGTCACTTTAGCTAGTTACACAAGAAACCCCATGAAGCCAAGTCCAAAATCATATTGTTATCTATAAACTGTGTAAACTAAGTTTGCACACTTCTTCACGAAAAAATCAAATAGACTAAAATACTATCTACTTTGATTGATTCGTCGACAGCATTTGTCGAGACGTGTCTCAGCCCTTCCCTTGCAAGTCTCATTACAAAATCATATCGGGCAACTCCGTAGACTTTTTTGCGGTGAAGTGGTTACAGGTGCTTGTCATCTAGACTCTCTAAAAGCAATTATAACCCTGCTTGCGCCATCGGAAAATTCAGTGCCTGGCATACTACTTGCTTAACACTTCAAAGGACCATCGATGAAACAGCTGTTCTGATCTCTTAGTTACGACTTTTCCGGGCCTGATTTTCAAATTATATAACTACCTTTTGATATTTGCAAGAAAAGGATTTAGAGGACGGTTTGCAATGAATCATATTGCCCCCCAAAAGAGAATCATCCTATCGCAGTTGATGCTGTTACCAGGAGTAATATAAAAGCTAAAATCCGGGAACAGGTGCAAAGTATTCAAAGAGTAGTTATATGTCTAGGAGGGGAAGTAATCGGCTTTGTAGGTATCCTATACGTACCTTCATGATTAGCTTTCCTACATTCCAAGCTTACCAATTTTCCCTTGATTGAGATTGCTACGTTTTAACATCTTGATCTATACAAATCATAGGAGTTAGGTTTGAAGACTGACTCCCGTGCTCAAGAGAATCATGAACGTGTGAGCATGACAAGTCCCCAAAACGAAGAGGTGACACAGGAAGGGAAAACTAGAATGTTCATATAGTCATTTTCGCCAACTCTCTGGAGACCCTTTTGATGATGTCTCTCAAGTCTTGTGTGATGGAGTCAAGAAATGAACCAAGACCCGTCTCATCCTGTACTAATTCCTGCAGGACAGCAAAGTACGTGTGTTAGAAGGGAAAGGCCTACAACTACACACAAATGCGCACTGCGATAAGATTCGTTGGGATGTACTTTCGTCACCTCGATTTGGGAAGCTAATTGCTTCAGTGACCCGCTCATTTATTAGGGCTTGCATTACAGTTATTCCCTCATTTAAGGACAAGTTCTTTGATTCCATCAGGCACATCATCCACCCAATACTGTTCTTGGACTTGCTTGAAGTTTGTTCCTCTTTGAAAATCAAACTACATGTTTCTGTGTAGTTAGCTCTGATGAGCAGCAAAACACCGTCGCGGGAGAGAGTTGTAACAACGTCAGGAATTATTTGCAACCCCACATCCTTACGCGCAGAATTAGAATGACATCGGCTTATTGAGAATTTGAATAGCCTTTATTAGGTTTGGTGCGCATGCTGTCATGAATGCAACTCATCAGCGCATTAAAATGCTCTGGTGGTAAGCGAGCTTGTACTCCTCACTCGGGGCCTGAGTTCGAGTCGCCACTCTCGTGCTTGCCCCTTGAGGCTGCTCCAGAGCTCAGAATACTTAGTCGGGTGAATTCGAAGGAGCGCGGTCACATCTAATAAGAATTCCAAGGCGCTCATTGCGCCTGAAAAACTGTATCTGTCATCCACGGGAGGATTAGTGAAGTAATTCTTAATGCTTACAATGGGTTTAGTCGAGATTCACTTCACCCAGACAGCCCACAACCTGCCAATCCATGCAGAATAAGCAATGTGGTGGGAGTAGGCGGCCCACAAGCTGAGGTGTTTTGGGAAAATATAGGGGTGGCACGCCGGTCAAGCCAACCGCTGACCGTGTTTATATTGCTGTGGGGACTACCAAACTAGTTTACAAATAAACTCCAACTCACGGGGAAGAAACTGGACTTAGCTCTCTTTTGCAAACATGAGGTTTACATAAGTTACACCCCAAAGTGTGATTTCCCACAAGTAATCACGAGTTGAAAGAAGTCAAATGTTAAGGGAATGATGAATATAATTGCCAAAATCGACAAAAGTACGCATATCGACACCTAAATCCCGCTGGTGTAATGATTTTTTTACGCCATTAGCGCACCATTATATATAGTCAAAGTAAGTTTAGTCTCAATATTAATTGCTTTCCCAAATTGCTCATTGACTAAATATTAGAAAGATTTAAAAATAAAAAGGACACAATCAAAATTTCTAACTTCCCATTTTAACCACTTGCTTAAGTTACCACCGCTTTTCGATTAAATACAACTACCAAGCTTCACCAATGTACCAAAATATTAGTAAGGGTCCATCATTTAGTTATGGAATTAGATCGAGTTTGGAAAATCTCTATACAGTAGTCGTACACATCTCCCCTGTTTTTCCAAATAATTTTTTTCTTTTATTTTCCTCAAAATTGATGTTATTAAATGTTTAGAGTTACATTATTAGCTTGACAAGATGAATTGATTATGTGAGCATGCTCTCCACTTGCCACTCTATGGAACCTATGGATCAAAAATTTATGTAACGTAAGGTATTTTATGAGATAGATTCATGGGATCTAGAGACTAAAAAGTATATATACAATTTCCCTGGCTATCAAAAAACACATTTTAATCGAACCTAATGGGAGTATCTAAGATAAAATTGAGTTCCAAGAATAAAGGCTATGTATGAGAAAATTACTGCCCCATAAACGACAATCTAATCTTCATAGCATCAAGACAATCATTTTCGATTTCTTTGATCTATGTCTAATATTATGACAACTGATGGTACAAAAATGTAGCCGGTTACCTATTACTAGTATCAGATAATAGTGGCCATAAGATTACTTTAATTTAAGCTACTATATATCGCAATTAAGTTGGTGTCGTTCAGATAAATTTGAGTTTGAAGACAGTCCTAGAATTGAGAAAATGTGGCTTGGAGGAAGAAATGAAGGTTATTATATGGAAGATATAAATGACAGATAATGCTAATGCATGAATAGCTATCGGTTTTAATATGTTCCATCATAATTTTATTATCATACTAAAGAGGAACATCATAAGGACCTAACCCATTTCGTATGGGCCAAACCCAAAAAAGAAGTACCCCAAGGTGGTAACAATCATTCCCCTCATCTACAATGTCTCTTTCATTCAGTGAGACACCTTGGAACGTTATAAAATTCCGTATTTAAATAATGACATTGTCATCAGTATTGACCCCATATCGCTCAGCGATACTTCTCATATTCAAGGTATGATCCAATTTATCCTTGCCTCTTCCATCATTTTAAAAACTTGCTAGGGTTATACCCCCTTCCATATCAGTAATCTCTACCCGCCCTCACAGTATGAAACAACAAATCTATTAGAGGGATATTATCATCTGCATCGACTTACCTATGTGATGCGAGCCAAGCTTTCAAAATCATTTAAAGTAACCATAAAAGATAGCGACCATTAAGTGGGCATTTTTGCTTAGTATCTGTAACTCAACATGCCCTTTTCCATTCAATGTAGGACTTTGTTTACAAATATACCGAAGAGTCACGCCCATGTGTCTTCCAATTAGCAGTACTCAGCCACCATAACAACGGCTTGAGACTCGTCCTCAGCAGTCGATCGAAAGACATCATCCGTTAGCTTCTCACTTCCCAACATAGGAAATCTTCTTTGCGTTGCGTTTGGTCGCCTGGAATTAAAGATCAGGTAGGAGTAGGACAGGAATAAGAATGAAGAAGAGAAATTCTTCCAATTTCCTTATATTGGGTCTTTTATACGGAAAATAAATAATTAAAAAAAAAAACCTAATTCAATAGCTAAAAGAGATATATTGACTCCTTGGTGGACCTAGACTAAGATACGATGATAAGTCCAATCTGAAATTCAATCATCAAAACACTCTATGTTCCTCAAATTGCCTTAGAGGGGATTATATAAACCCAACTTGGAACAACTGCGCAAGCATAGGAAAATCCCAACATACTAACCTTTTATTTTCCAAGACAAAGACCAATAATCCATAGACAAACCGTTGATACTGACGTGGACTCTTGACTTAAACGACTCAGAAACAAAATGCAATGATCGAAACACAAAAATCTTGTAGCAATGATTATTTTTATAAGTAACATATAAAAATACGAAAGATTGCTCGTCGGATTTCCTTACCAGCATTGAATATTTGGGGCATAACTTCCTCAAGGAGATTTCAATTACATAAAACCGGATTTCCTTACCAGCATTGAATATTTGGGGCATAACTTCCTCGGGGAGATTTCAACTACATAAAACGTGATCGATTTGAAACTAGACAAATAAGGATCTCCAAACATATATTATTTACTTGTATCAGAACCCGAAAGCCTCTCAAATATTCGAATAAAATGATCCCTAAAGTTTTGTCAATAGCAATGCACAAGCCTCCAAGCAGTTTAGCATTCGTTGTCCGGTAACGCTTAGTCCTCCTTATGATAATCCTTCAATCAAATGTGCTCTTGTAAGAATTAAGGGTGCACAAGATAACCTTCGGAAAGAGCATGGTCGGCCAGGTTCAGGTGGTGTCGGGAGTGGCAGAGTAGATTCGGAGTTCTAAAATTTCGAAATCGGTAAACACATGGTAGGTTCCAGGGCATTGAATTATACCCACTCTATATTTATCTCATACCATTGACTCCATACGCTATACAGATTCTCCTATAAAACATTCGAGCGATATATACATGCGCGCACTGAACTATTTACCATTTTCTCTTTTCATTCCAAACGTGACAACACTACTAAAAGAAACGGATTCGTTATTTCCATTTTACTTTCGATCTTATCATATCTTTGTATTACGTCACCGTCAGACATGAACACATGCTTCATTACGGAAAATGTGTTGACAATTAGGAAAAAAAAAATTAGAAAAGTACAGGCCGCCTAGGATCCATGAAATTAACGGATTCTAAATTTCACGGTGGGTCCAGAACTAGGATGGGGCAAAGCAAACATCTCTTGCCACTCAATAGCCCAATCTCAACCAAGCCCAATAATGCAAGTAGAGTTGATGGGCTTTGGTCTGGTCTTGGGCTTAGGCTTGGGCTTGGGCTTGGGCTTCTTCTCTGCAAGATCTCCCTCCCGTCGTCGTGCTTTCTAGAGAGTTCGCGGAAACTCGGAGGACTTCTTCTTCCATATAATGTCGTCCATGAAACTGTCGGAAGCGAACGTTCTTGATGCTATCTCTCTCTCTTCCTCTCGCTCTTCCGCGACTGGGGTCGGTCTTGATCGGCGGAGATGCCGGCGGCGGTGGCGTACGAGAATGTGGTGGCGGGGAAGCTGAAGCTCAAGGGGAAGCCCCTGGACGTCAAGTTGAACGGCAGCTGGACGATCTCCAAGAAGAAGACGAAGAACAAGAAGGAGAAGGACGCGGGTCGTCTTCCTCGGCGGTTCCCTGAATCCGCGGCAGGTTAGCTCGCTGCCCCCGCCTCGGTTTTTTAACTGGGTCTCGCGTCTGCTTGTGTCTGCTGTGATGATGTCGTGATGTCCTTTTGGGAAATGCTGGTTTTGGCTCTCGAATCTTTGAAGAAGTGCTCGAATGTGCTGTGTGGGAATCGTCAAATTTGTTCGTTCGTATATGGGTAATCTTCAAAAAGCGCCATTGCAAACTTGTTAAATGTTGGATGATATAAATTTGAGAGAGAAGTGGTTGTTTGAAGTATTACATTAACAGACTTGTCACGCCGAACAGTATTACCTACACTGTATAGGGAACTCTAGAGTTTATATGCAAGTTATTGGGTCCATTAAATAATCGTGCTTTCATCTATCGGACTTGTTGGACTTGTACGTAAACATATTATTTTGAACTATATTAACAGTACATCCAACATTAAATTTCGTTAACTGTGCTATGGAGATATAAAGGTCTCTGCTTTAAAGGCGGTTTTTCGGTTCTACCCAGTGTGTCAGTGTGTGATCTTATCATTATCGGCGGTCTGAATTAGCCCTTTAATTTATGCGTGTCTATCAAGAAAAAAACAAAGATTTCTATTTGGGAGTCGTGGACTTCTTGGCCATTTCGTTTTGTGTCCATTCCACGGCTTGAATGATCCCCACTTGCTTCGGCGTCTGTAAATCTTTTTGATGTCTCGAGTTCACTAGTTAAACTGTGATTGTGTCATATTGCCTGGGGAGCGATCTGCTCTTGATTTAATACTGCCCAGTGCCGCCACCTGATCTCCTGATCCTCATCCTTGCATCCATGCTAAAAACCAGTGCTTTCGACTTTGCCGGAGCGCGCGACTTGCGATCACTGTGAAGTACAGTCAATTTTTTACTACTAGTAGTATTGCCAGCCAGTTATGATTTTCATCACATACTCGTTTGACCAATTGAGAAGGCAGAGCTATTATCTTGGACAGGGAGATTTGAAATAAACTACCAGACTACTGCCCCGTGTGCACATTGTGTTGAAATCATGTGCGCAAGGCCTGTAGTACCCTGTTGTTTCCATAGTGAGATTCTTGTCGTCTCTTTCATAAATGTGGACGATGTCCAGGTGACATGAGTTGCGATAACGGTCAGCTACTGACTGTTGTCTTCAGTTGGTGGTAATCTTTGAAGTTTCTCTAGGACCACAATCGTGTTTATTGTGTACTGTTGAGCTTGCTCTGTTTGGCTTAGCTTCAACGCCTTTGAAGAACTTTTGTGTGCTGTAAGTTGTGAGTATGACGCCAATATCTTGGTGTCTACTTCTGACAATACCACCGATGAAAATCGCCTCCTCGGGTGAGCCTGATCAAGATTGTGCTCTGTTGGCTTCTGTTTGCTCCTACTGTCTGCTAACACTTAGGTAGTGGACAGTTAATTTGGGTTGTTTTATCCAGTGAAGCTGATGTCCTCTCGGCTATTTAGTCTCTGTTCTCACATAGGCTTCTCTTCCTTTTGGAGGTCGTCAGGTGGGAACACTTTGCTGTCCTACGCAGACGATGCCGAGAGAGTAAATGATGAAGGCCGAGATGATGGGAGGAGTCTCGCTTCGGTGTATGATGACCACCTGACGCCAGCAGAGAGGCGGTTTCTTCAGCAGAGGGAGAAGATCGAATTGGAAAGGTTGGCAAAAATGGCCAGTAAGTCACACCGGGATCGGGTGCAGGAGTTCAACCAATACCTGGCGAATCTCAGTGAGCACTACGACATTCCTAAAGTTGGGCCTGGCTAACTAAAATTTCTGCACTCATTACCATCTGTAACAACACAAGTTACCGTGGAGAAAGAAATTCCTGTCCGAATGGAACTTTTCTGATTACTGCATGCGAAAGAGCAACCATGCAACTTTCATTGTTCCGTGTTGGTTCTACGTAGCGTCAAACTAATTGCATTCCAATGGCTTCCGGGTTACTTCTCCTTCGCCGGCATTGTAGCAACTACTGATTTATATGCCTTGATCATGGCTTACACGGTCATAAAAGATTCAGTCCTCCTCCAACATTGCAGAGATCTAATCGTAGCTGCACTGGAATTCTTGTTTAGCAGTAGCAATGGCTGTAGCAAAGAAAATTCAGGTCACAGAACATGACACAGGCGATTGTGGAATTCATGTTGGTCAAGCAAAGGTTATTATTGTGCCATTCATTCTATGGAGTGAACAGAAGATGTTATGTTAGAATGTCGAACTAGGTTGCGCCATGAAAACAAGTACTTCTGTTCATGCGACTGGCGTCTCTGCAGAGGCCTGACGATATCGTCCAATAGGGGAGCGTGCCTCGCGCCTATATGATGAAATAAAATGCGGTTAATTACAATATCGTGTCATGATGAAGCGGTAGCTTCTTTTCTTTGAAGTCGTGTGATACCATATCTAAAAAGAAAGGTCTTAAGACGGTCGGCCTTAAGGTTTGAAGAAGTGAGGAGAAGGTTGAGGTAGCTGAGCGAGCAAGATAGATAGTGGGCTGAACCTACGAACTTCAAGTCAACCCGACTGGGAGTGGATTGGCCAATTCCAATGTCGATCTGCAATGAAAGTAAAGTAATTTTCAATGGGTTTTTGATTTTCAGGCCGAGTTTTTCCTCATATTTACTTGCTAATTTTTAAGGGATAACAATTCGCTTATTTTGAAAATAATCTCCCTATAAAATCATTTTCTTGAATTCATAGAAGTTGATGCCTAATGGCCACCCTTCCAACTTGGAAGGGGGTGAGGGTTCGAATCCTCATTTCTCAGGAGTTGGAGTAGGAATGATTTAGTTTCAACAGTGAGTTTTGACTTCCACGCTTTACAAGTGGGGCAAAAGTCTGAGAGTAGGTGTTAGAGTAAAAATAAAGTAGGATCGACAAAAAAAGAATTTAATGCACTTTTAAATTCATAAAAACTATCATATGAACAGTATAAAGTTTATGACTAACTCCTCCTTGAATTTATGTATCTTGTATACATAATTCAATAAATTCCAAAATATTTTAGATGCTGTAATTAAATGCAAAATATCTTGCGCAAAAAGGACAAGTGCCAAAATGGCAGCCTTAAGACTATATGTTGGAAAATAACATAGTTCATTCCCGGGGAAAGTTTTAACAAATTTATGGAATTTCGTGATCAAACGTTGAGAGAGAGAAATACGAAATTTCTAGCAAATGTCTCTCCATTTGCTCTTACCTTTCCCATATCTAAACGTTGTCAATCAATCAAAAAGAGGTCGGGTCAAGAAATTGATCTTTCCAATTAGATTGGTTAGAACCGAAATAACATTCCTTACGAATCGACACTTTTGGTATACTTTCTTTTTTTCGTCGGTCCTATTCTAACACTCACTCTCATACTTTTACCTTGCCTCTTTGTAGGGCATGAGAGTCGAAACCCACTCCTAAAATAAAATGGTCCCCACCCCACCCCAATTCCTCCTAATAATGTGGGGATTTGAACCCCTCACCTCCCCCTTCCAGGTTGGAAGGGTGGCCACTGAGGCGAATCCCCGGTGGTTACACTTTTGGTATACTTAATACACAGCAAATTTGTGCACCCACGTATTCCCGTAGTACCAACTAGCAATGCCGAGGCGAGTCCACATTGAAGACCAGTTCAAGGTCCGCTACAAGCATTTTGCTGCAGACGTTCAACAAAGTTCGAGCAACAAAACTTTCCGAGAATCTCATCACCGCAAAGTCGACATTTTTATTGGCACCGTCGGAAAACAAACAGCGAACCTCGGGATCCCTTGCCCAACCTGATGTTCTCATCTATGTATGTGATCTGCAATTTGACTTCACTCTCTCCGCCGTACTGGAACTCCATCTCTCCCACCTTCACTTTAGGCGGCTCGAATATGACTTGAATCCATCTATCATCAAGAGCCTTCAATTTCCCTACAGGCATCAAACCGGCATAGGTTAGTTCAGAATTCCACATCAGATGACTTCTTGATTAGGCATAAACACAGTGTATCTCCCTGAGCGCCTCGGTGCTTTGACAGGGTTGAATAACGCCGGCAGGTGAACATGAATACATGAAAGATATGAAGCACAGCGATCAGCAGATGGAATTATAACAAGCAATTTGCTGTCAAAAAGCTCTCAGATCTCTATAAATTAGTACAGGGAGAGATAGTTCACCAAGAACATTCAGGCTAACACTGCAGCAGCACAATCTACATCTCAGTACAAGCAACTTATTTAATGTAGAAACGATGTCGACGAAGGACATGGCGATTTGGTTCACTTGCTACACCGATTTGCAAACAAAGGACATCGAAAACGAACTTCTGACAATGAGCAGAAATGGTAGGAGCACACTTTACAGACATTCGTGCAGAGGAATCATACCAGACTCGTTCAAACGGCAACACACCGCAGACCTTGAGAAAGGATAGTGTCGTGCAAGTCACAAGACTGATTCTTGTATTAAATTTGATCGTTAATGAAAGTGGTTGCTTTTATTGCAGCAAGCTAGATTCCATTCGATTGCTAATCTGCGCCATATCACTGCAGACTTTCTCTAAAACACAAAATGTGAGCATCAAATGGTGTGTTTTTGACAGTCTATTAGCATTTATCCCTGAAATATAGATGTTTTGCTCTGTTCCTGAAGTGCTTAAAAATGGCAATCACTAGCAGGCTCACCTTTCAACGAGACCTCTCCATCAATGAAGCCCAAAGCACGGAAGGAAACCTTGTTCCTCACAGTGTCCGGAGCCTCGAGACCCTGAATCATTTCATTGGTTCTGAAGAAAACCCGACCCAGTGCACTCCTATAGCCACCACCAGGCGATGTTGGATTTGAACAGTAGACGACGTCCCATTCTGCAAAGACATAATGAGTTAATAAATATGAATGATAATGTAGACTTTGCTTGACCCAGCAATCCTCCTCATTTCTGTTTCTAATCTGATGGACAGATAAAGTACAGGTTTTTATGTAAGAATGGCAAGAACTCAGGTGCCTCAGAGTAGTGCACTAACAATCTCAAATGCAAATTACTGCAAGCGCAGCAGATAATAATGTAACCACAGTGAGAAGGTTCCTAAATTTCAAGACAGCCACTGAAAAGAAAATCAGTGCTCGAAGATTGACAACAAGATCAACAGGATTAAACAGGTCAATCACCAGTCTTCCGACATTAGAAAAGCCTTAAAAAGGCCCAGAGATATTAGAAAACATGACAAAGAGAGAGGAAAGAAAGGATAATTGGGAACTCCAGAAAACCGTGGTGCAAGGATGTAATCTGAGATGATCCAGCGAAGTAAAGAAACAACCTTGCATATCGATGTTCCACACTTTCTCGGAACATATGACAAATCAACAGTAAGTCAATCAGTGCATTACCTCCAAATATAAGAGGCGACTTCACTGGTTCACTCACACAGTACTTCTGCAATTCCTGAGCAACTTCAGCTACCTGTTTGTGCTCTTCTCTTTCAAGTGAAACTCCGCCATCAGATTGTAACACCTGGTTCAGTTGCAATGGGATGAATAAATCAAGTCATCAAACTAAAGAACATTCAGGAAAGCAACACAATGCGATCAGTGCATCATTGCCTCAATAACAAAACACGTAGACTAGATTACATGACATCTGCCAACCGAAGCTTACAATGCTTGAATTTCCAAAAGCAATTAACCGCAAAGGCCATGAGTTTTGTCCTCCAGAAACATAAAAAGATGGGCATTCAAACATCCTTTTATCAAGATTCAATCACCTCAAGAGCTAGAAGAAGAACCAGCTGCATTATATCGCGATTCCCTGGATATGTTAACCTTGACAGCAGATACTAGACAATTTATTGCACAATAAAATCTGAAATACTAACTTATGTGATACACTGCAAGTAGGCATTTAAACACATCAACCGATAGTCATCATCATAATATCCTTAAACGAGCATGGAAAGACATCATGGAACACCCAATTGGATGAACAAATCAAGAAAAAAACCCTCACACTCCTAACCAATTCACTCATTGCAGAAAATAACATTAGCAAGCTACAATAAGTCTCATTTCAACCTAACCAGCTCATCTAATATTTTCAGTAAACAAAACTAGAGTACTCTAAAGTTCATGTCAAGATGCCAGCCAGGAAAGTCACTCAACTAGTGAATGGGAAGATGACATAAAAAACCCATGAACTTGAGCCTAATGTGCAGTGTCATCCCAAACATTTAGTTTGCTCGATGCGGTCCTTAAACTACTTATAAATGTTCAATATAGTCCTTCCGTTTGCTCAAATGACAATTGGACATTATTTAGTAATGTGAAGATGTTGAGTTGGGTCTTCAAAATAATGAGTCCACATGTCCCTCTTTCATATCCATCTAATTTATGAAAGGAAAAGAAAAATTAGAACGTCAAGATGTCCATCGTTATCTGATGACATGAATTATGATATTCTAATTTAAAATGAATACTTTACCACAACAATCCATGTGTAACTACTTTTTTCCCCTGTCATCCATTATTCAAACTTAACGGATTAAGAGACATATTACTAAATTCCATCTACTTCAATAAGTAAAAGGACAACATCGAACATTTTCATATAGTATAGCGATTAGGTTAAACATTTACTAAGAATTCACAATTTAGGGACTAAGGAGGAGCGACATTGCACATTAAACCAAAGTTCATATACCATATGGGAGAGGGTCCCACTGATATGGTGGCTTGGGCGCTGTTGTTTTAGGGACCATGATTAGTGTAGGTGGTCGGTGCCATTAATGTAGGTTGGTGAGCATTTTTAATGATGCATATCTGCACTCAGTCTAAGAACTTAAGTCAATCCAACAAACGTCTTGTTATCTCGTGTCTGAAGGCACTTGTTAAGCATACTTAATTCAAAACAATTCAATTTTTCACGATATTAATTCTAATATCCTCTATTTAATTGACTGTTTCCAATTCGAATTTACGCCATCCCATCTTAAACAGAGAAATGAAAAGGAACCCTTATCTTTTTCTTTTCCTTTTTTCCATGAATCATCAGCAAGAAGTTCGCAAAACTACGGCGGGTGGCGCTGAATTCGGAGGGCCTCACCTTGGAGAGAATGGAGGCGACGAGGTCGTCGGGGCGACCGGCGTCCGCCACGCGAGGGTCCGAAACCGAAACGGCGGCGCGAATTCGGGGGCTCCGCCGCTGGAGGCACCGGAAACGGAGGAGATGCGAGGTGGGTTTCGGCCGGGAGCTCCCGAGGGATCCGGCTTTGGCGACGCCGGCGGGGCAGTTGACGGCGGTGGAGAAGAGTGCCGAAGAAGCGGCGGCCATGGCGAGAGCAGAAAGCTCGCGAGCTATCAGGAATGGCGATGGCGGATTTTCCTCTCTTTTTTGTCTTTTTGTCTTTTTTTATTTTTTGGGATGGCCAACGGTCGCACCGCTGCCACGTCAGCGAGAAATCCTGGAGTGGGGCCCGGTTTCGAGGAACGATTGGATGTTGTAATGCCACGTAGGCCATTTGCTTTTCGCGGATCATCCGTGGGTTGGATAGAGACGTGCTGGGGGCCATGGGGGAGGTACGTGCACAAGTTTGATGCCTAATTAATTTTCTCGAATATTTTTTCATATTTGGTCGAATGATTTATTTTTGTGGAATTTTTTTGGTCGGCATTTTTTTTGTGGAATTAAGAGGCGTTTTTATATATGTAAAATACTTTTCTTCATGTTAACTTGATATTAGTCACAAGACACGGACACATCCGTTCCACGTTTTGACATGAAAAAAAAAAAAAAAACATGCGTTCCACACAACGCCTCCACCTTTGTTTTTTTAAGCCTCTTTCATATATTGGGGAGAAGATTTGAATTGGGTAGTTATAATAAAATATTTTCTCTATTGGTTGAATGATTTATTTTTGTTGAATTAAGAGGCGTTTTTTATATATGTAAAATACTTTTCTTCATATTAGTCACCAGACACATGTGTTCCATGTTCTGACAAAAAAAGTAAAAGAAAAACAAGCGTTCCATGTAATGCCGCCTCCTATGTTTTTTTAAATCTCTTTTTTTATATTAGGTAGAAGATTTGATTGGGGGAGTTATAATAAAATAAGGGCTAACTCAACCAAAAATCCATGCCACATTTACCTTGAAATAATTTTTGCGTTGCAATCCCAAAATGGTACATCGATACCATATTTACCCTAAATTAACTTTCATGTTACGAAATAACTTAAATTGATCAATTCATATCACATTTACACTGAAAAAAATTAAATTGATCATAATTTAGGGTAAAAGTGGTATAAAAGCACCAATTTCAAGTAAATGTGATACTAATGTATCAATTTTAGATTTTTTATGATGCAAAAATTCGTTCGAAGTAAATATAGCATGGATATATCTATTTGAGATTTTTAGTCATATTAACCCTAAAATTAAAGCGATCTAATAATGAAGACGGAATAAATTGCGTGAGTGCTAAAATTCTTCACATGAGAAAAGAAAGAAAGGTAATATATATGTATAGAACCAACCTTTCTGACATAAAAACTAAAAAAATAAATGAAATGAAGTTAGTTTTTAAGACTTGACAAACTAATTTTCATCTTGGTAGTGGTAAATGTTGATTGATCAGACCCTGATTAATCTTGTGCTGTTATCATTCCAAATGCGCATCTGGAGTCATTTGTTTTGTCAATCTTGGTATTGAAGACAATTTTCTCTTACAATATGAGATCTGCTGATTGCATCCCCTTTTATTTTGGTCAAAATATGAGTAACCTATCTAATTTTATTTTAAGCAGACAAAAGTTGATTATAAACTTAATTAATGGAGAGAAGAGGGAGATTCAATACCAATTTACATAACTGCATCAATTCGTTGATAAGGTATCGAAAAAAATTTCCACGCTATTTTGAACGATGTCGCATGTACTTTGTCTGTCCCATGATCAACCACGAGTTCAAGCACGTACCTATTTGTCAATTTATTGGAAAAAATAAATCATATTAGAAGTGAAATTGCAAAACACCAAAAGTTACAAAAACATTTATTTTCTTTCTTTTTCTATTCATGAATGCCTCGAGCAAATTTTTGAAATGACACCCCACCTTGATGAATACACCACATTAAAGTTTTTCTTTAGTGAAAATCGCATAGATTTACTCATCTAAAGTTGTTCTTTTTTAATTTATTTCATTTTCCACCTATTTTTGCAATGCATAATTAAAATTCTCGGAAGAAATGATGGTGCATTTAGTTCAATTTTCTCAAAGAACTTTTGATCTTAAAAGTCTCAAAAGCCTCTTGGGAAAATATTGAAGCGTTGGCAAGTTTTTACAAATGACTTTTAGCCAAATGCTGGCATTGACAATGCTAGCCTAACATTGGGTATTCAGCATTTGATAAAATGTTGAAACTAGATTTTTTTTCTTTCAAAACTACCTTTACCATTTTGTTGGTTTTTTGATTTTGCCCCTCTACGTAACTATTTATCTTATTTATGTGACGGCAGCCGGTGAAGGGCCAGTGAAGGGCCGATAAGATTAAATTTGGCCCGTGAAGGGCTAGTGAGGGTCGCTTGAGCTAGGTGACCTTCGCCAAAGGTCACACAACCTCAAACAACTACGGCCTGGGTCTCATGACCTCAAGCAAGACCCATGTGGCTTGCACAATGGTTGCCTAAGGTCAAGCTATGACATCCTGAATTTTCAATGTTGTTTTCGATTAAATTAAATTAGGCTTTTCATCAACGTGCCTATAATGTTATTCTCAGAATTGATCACTCCTGAGATAACTAGACTATTTGGGGAAGTCACTAAATGATTTTAATGCAATAAACTTGAGGATTTAACCAAGAATTGACTACTCGACCATGCTCATTTGTAGAGATTATTACAGCACAAATATAAGTCGATTGGAAATCAGAAATAGGTCGGTTCGCCTTAGATGTGTGGTTAAACGTTGAGAAATTCCTATCGACCAGCACTAGACTGACTTTTGTATCATTTTGGTACCATGTGTCCAATTTGAATCCTCAAGATTTTCACAACAACCGAGAGTCGTCAATGTGTCGAACAAGTTCATTATGACTTGAAGAAAATCGACCACAAGTCATTTGCACTAAAAATTTCTGAAAGCTACCTAGTAGCCTAAATCACGCTAAAACCGCGCTAGATTGAAATTAACCGCGAATTTGAATTTGATTTCAGAAATTAAAAGTTCTGTCATGTCATAAATCATTTTAGAAACATCAACTCGGTCTCTAGAGGATTTTTCTACAAACCAATAATTTTTGGGAAAAAGTCGTCAGAGGGTCGCTTTTGTCCAGAAATGTCAAAGACCGTTTTTTTATCGCGAAATTAGGATGCAAGTGGGATCAATTGGTGAGGAAAAATATCAATTTGATCGAGGACTCGATGATTGAATTTTCAGAGGTTGGATTGGTTGGATTCAAAGAGGAATTAAGGTCCAATTTGAGGGAAAATGTGTGAAATTCGTATACCCCCATGGGCATGACTTATAAACTATTTCAAGAGCTTGTTGTAGAAGATTGGTGGCTGAAAATTGGAGAGGAAGCTAGCCATGCAAGGTAGAGCCCTCTAAGGGGGATAAAGAGGTGAGATAAGGCCTTAGTGGCCCCCTCCTTGCAAAAGCTGGTCTCCCTCTTCCCCCTGCCTTCTTCTGTCACTTCTCTCTCCCCCTCCATGCATGCGAAGCTCCAGCAAGTCTAGAAGCAGAAGCCAACCATCGCCGCAGCCACCACCAGAGCCAAGGACACCGCCTCCGCATGCCGCTCACTACCTCGCATGCTCGCCAACCTGTCATGCCTCACCACCTTCCAGCCTCGTCATCCCCGCCTGTCCTCGCCTCCAGCAAGCCGCCGAGGACACCTAAGCCACCACCAAAGTCCATCGAGCTCCTATCACCACCGCTTGGACCCGATTCGACCCCCTTAGCCCATCTCTGCCTCAACCAAGCCTTTATTCGGCCATTTCAATCACCAAACAGAAGTTGAAGAAGTGGGTTTCCAGTAGGGGTTTTGGCCTGTTTTGGAGGTGTTCCGAATCTCGGTTGGTAAGCCCGCTTTGGAGATAGTTGATCCTCCCTGTGTCCCCGTCGTTTCGATCTGAGTGGATCGTCAATCAAGTGAGTTTAACTCACTAATTCTCGCTTAGTAAGTTAATGACGTTTAAGGGATAATTACTTTAAGTTAAAATTAGTTTAGTGGATAATTAGAACGATTTATTAAATTAGTTAATTATCGATGCATGTTAGGTGGTTAGTTTTGTGTAATTAGCGAGTAAATAGGTCCTAGTATTTAATGAGTCTCGAAATTTTTCTAGGTCCATTCTGGCATATAATTAGGCTTTACGGGCCTAAGTATGTTTTTTCTGCATTTAATAATTAATTTATGTAATTATTTAATTATTTAATTATTTTCCAAAAATTAGACCGAGATAATCGATGACCGGAATTTTATGCTAATTGAAATGATGTGATCTTTTTATTTAATTGAGCTTTAATTTGTGCTGATTGTGTATGATTTATATTTTAGGAATTTATTCCTAACTTTATTTAATTTCAATAATTAATTGGGAAATTATTAGTTGTCGGTCTACAGCGCCAAAAATCTATTTTTGTTGACTGTTAAAATTGGTGGGATTTTACCACCGCCTGTGATGGCCTAGTTGAATAAGTGCTCCCATGATCCTTTGCAAGAGGAGAAGAGTTCGAATCGCGCTAGCCACACGGGATCTTGAGTGCGACATCGGGGTGGTGGGTCCTCCACTAGCGTCGCCCCAGAGTTTACCCCCTTACCTCGGGCCTATCAAGCTATCCGTGTTGGTACGGTGCGCGGGTTCCCTGGGTCATCAAAACAAAAAATTGGTGGGATTTTCAAGTAGTAGAAAACGGTATTTTGGATAAGGCCGACCATGTACTCACACACAATCATTTTTATCGAATACCCTTAACCTAGGGAAAATAGGCCAAGATATTGTGTTAATTGATAGAATCAAGTTGAGAAGTGTAATGTTGTTGGCCAAGGGTGAATAATCGTGTGATATCGTTGGTTAGATCAAGAAAACCGCAGGATTACGGTTGTGTCCATTGGACCGTAATTTACGACATAATCTAGGATGTGCTTGTTAAGTTGTAATTCAACATTACCACTGAATTTGGAATCAATTGTGTTCACTGAGCCATAATTCAACATTACCATCAAATTTGGAATTGGTTGTGCCTACTAAGCCGTAATTCAGCATTAACCGCCAAAGATTTAGTAAGCCGTGCCCGCTAAGCCGTAATTTAGCATTTCTGCCGAAGTTTTAGTAAGCCGTGCTCACTGAGCCGTAATTCAGCATTGAAGTTGAGTAATTGAGATGACCGGGGAAAGGTCTCATTGACATGTAATTGACTGAGTCGATTGATCGATGATGCGATCCAAATGATTGAATTGATTAGTTGATGTGATTTGTGTATCTATGAGATATATTGACTTGTAGGAAAGATCAGAGGCAAAGGTAAGTCCTCCGACCTATGTTTGTGCTTAGGCAATTCTTGTAGCATATTTTCTTCCTCTTAGGGGGTTGAACTTGTTGAGACATTGTCTCACTGGTTATTGTATAACCATTTTCAGGTCCTTAGATGGTGTTGGTGAAGGACCTGAAGCCCCGAAGTTTGGGAATGTGGAGACCAAAGAATCGGTGAACATGTCTGACTATGGGGTCTTGTTATACCGATATTTTTGTAAACAGTCTGGTATTGTAAATAAACATGTTTGTTTATAAAATGCTTGTTTTGGTTTGAAAAATTGAGGCCCTACTTTCCTATCCCATTGTGTTATTGTCTGGAGATTGTTTATCTGCTTCCGCATGCGTATTAAAACGAAATGGTCGACGATGTGTTCTTGGGATGTCGCTATTAATCGACCGTAGAGGGATAGACACACACTTGGAGAATCGGGGTGTGACACAAGCAACCTTTGCCAACAGCCACCAGCGCCAGATCTCGCTCGCTAACTCCAGTAAAGGGTTTAGGTTTTTTTAAATAAAAAATAAAAAGATATAAAAACTATAGCCAAAACCCATTGCAAAAGGTTTTTTTTTGCCAAACACTCAATGAATCCAAAGTCTATTTTACAATCAGTTTTTACTAAATACTATTTGTATTTTATTCAAAGAACTTTCGCTTTTAATATTTTCATTATATCCAAAGCCCATTTTCAAAACTGAATCAAATGCACTCATACACCCCTACTTTTACTGCACACTCTGATCCATTCCTCAAAGAGATCTTAGGAAGCGTTAATGTATATGCTCTTGGACTCCAATATTGATCAATTCGTAAAATATTTTGGGGTGAGTTTAAGCTTAATAGACGAAAACCTTACGTATAAGGTGAGAAATCTACCCACCACTTGACCCGAGAGCACAAAATAACAAATTTTAGAGAGTAAACATCACATGTGGCCAATAGGCTAACCAACATACTATTAAGATTCATTTAATATAATGTAATCCACACATTATAATCATGTGTGCGATAAATAAAGACGAAAGTCATGATTGGACATTTAGTTTGATACTCAATACACATAGATAACATAGATAACATACTAATCTCGTGATATATGGATAGCACATAGTAGCTTGCCAATATACACAAGTGTTTATTTCCTAATCGTCATGACTTATGACTCATATCGACTAACGAGATATCGTTATCACCAACCAATGGGGACGAAATCATAGCATCTCGATTATCGAGGCATCATTGCCACCAATTCATGAGGATGGAATCATGAATACATCTTTGTCATACCACTCGGCCAATCCATTAAGGATAATCTTTTCATTAGCAATACTAAATACATCGCCATGCAACTACATGACGATAATGATTTCACAATATCACATCACAAGTTACATAAGTCATATTGAGCTACACAAATCATATTGTTTCATGTATAACTCATCTTAAACGATAAAACAATTGTCTTTTCTCATCGTCTTATACACATAGTCCTACATGAGAGTTTGTTCTCTGACAAATAGACGGCGGTAAAGGACTTCATTAGGCGGCATCAATGATATGCATATCATCATAACATCATGACTGCCATGTACAATTATGCAATGATAGTGAGAATATTACCACATTAATCGCTTAGTCTTTTCACTGCCGACAATAGAAGTCAAATATCCATTATCATCATCTGCAAACCAACACTTATTATTCATAAATCAATCATTATTCAATTCCAGTGTTCACAATATTCTCATATCATCTAAGTTTGTGATTGTTGAAAACAAAAATCTATTCCAAGCCCCAAATACACATAGAACTCTTAACTTTCTCGTTTCACCTCATGAATCACATGCACGCACCACAAATATATTTTAACAATGTACCTATCTAAAAAATATCAGCATAGGACTTCCTCCATAATAATGAATCAATATATAGTACACTAATTTCTTGATACTTCTCATGTGATAAAGTGAGCTTTTAAAAAATCGTATCCGTCATAATATCTCCATTGTACGTGCGACATAATTTTATCGGTGCGAATAACATAACATTAATCCCAAATCTTTCACACCTCAATTTTTCTCTTAATCAGCAACTAATCAAATGAATTAGATAATATCTTTCATTTGCTATTTGATGCATATGATCATCTTATTAACATTATATTCATATCCAAAATTTTGTAAAATGACCAAAACAACCAGTTTTTCAAAATAGTTTAGCGATTAAGTCCAATTTTGACTAGATGGACAACTTGTCTAGATTAGACAATTAATTATATATTCAACTAAAAACCTGCAATCATAACCATCCTTAACATGTGAGCAGCCCTCATAATTTTCCGTTTTAAGATATGAGACCTCTAACTTATTGACATAAAAATAGCCTATATTCTCCAATACTTAGATTTTTCACCGCATTTCAGTTCCTCTAACTAATCTAACTAGTAAAAAATTTAATTAATAATTTCATTGTTCACAAAGGAATTTACATTGTTTTACGTTTTTGCCCGTGTGTCGCAGAAAATAACTATTTTACCCATGTACATGCATAGTTTCATCTCTCCCACACTTTTGCTGATTGAAGTCAATCAAAGTCCTCTTGTAATCACTCAAACCATTTTCTTTTTCATGAACTATAAGTCATGATGACTCATACATACAGTTTTGCCTTATAACAAATTTACATGGTGCAAATTCATCTAAAATGACTCATACATATAATCTCGCCTCTCATTAACTCACAATGTCATCACAAATTCTTTTTAACCACATAAATCTATAACCATTCATATTTAAGCTAAGATCAAACAAGAATCAAGAGTACAAGGTGGATCAACCCACTTTATCTCCTAGGGATTCACTTATCTTGGATGGAAAGATTCAAGTGAACATAAAGCTTCTTTTACCTTGAAATCAAGTGAGATAGTCTTGAATTAACACTAGTTAAATAAATCAAACACCAAACCTAGCAATATTTAGGTGATTGAAGCTTTGAGGGAGAAAATCTTACCTCATAGATGGCTTGAGAAAGAAAGATGGTAATTCTTAGCTAGCTTCACTTGTGCTAGTAATGTGAATAAGCCTGCATTTGGTTTGATTTTGGAGATGGACTTTGGGAAAATGTAAATGCTAAAAGCCTAAAGCTCTTTTTGAGAAAATACAAATTGCCTTTAGTAAAAACTTATTTGCAAAACAACTTTGGATTAAGTGGTGTTTGGTAAAAAAGAATTAGCAAAGGGCTTTGGCTGCCATTCTATTTTTTCATTAAAAAGACCAAACCTTTTGCTGCCTTTGATGAAAGGCTTAGGCCATCGACGAGCCAGATTTGGCAACAACGACCATCAGCTAAGGTCACATGACCTTAGGAGACCCTTGGCAAGGGTTGCACAACCCAAGTGGCCCTCACCGGGGTCATCAACAAGCCTAGGCACCGTCACTAGTGTCATGTGATCCTCGGCAACTATCAATGACTCATGACCCTAAGCAATGCCTGGGCTTGCCTTGACCAACCACAATTTATCCTTAATGAGGGTAAAAGGAAATATGAGAAAGCCAATGAGGGCAAGTTTTGAAGAAAAAAATCATTTAAATTTGATGCCCAAGACAGATGGGCATGCCTTGGGTTTTCGCTCAAGGTTAGCTTTCACCTCAAAGTCCCTTAAGAATCATTGCCAAACACTCCAAAATTTCCCAAAAGGCTTTGAGTTCCCAGGGGGCTTTCAAAATGTTGATCAAATGTGCCCTATTTTCAATTGGAGATTTTTAGTACTTAGGTTCTTTGGATGCATGAAATTTGAGTGTGGAATTGGGTGGAATAATTGAAGATGATGGTATTAGAGAGGATAAAGGTGGAACTCAAGGCCACAAGGAAATGAGAAAGAAGTCTCGCATTTAGATATTTTAGGCATCAACTAGTCAATGTTAAATTATATCATGCATGATCTCATCTCATGTTAAAAGATATGGTTAGAAATTGAGGAGATATGGCTAGAAATTGAGGAGATATGGCAAGATAAATAAGTGAAAAGTGGCGATCTTTCCTAGTAAGTGCTTGTTCCTCCAATGAGGATTCCTTCCATAAGTTGAAGCAAGCTCTGATTCCACTCCCACCTCACTAGAAGACGAAGTCCTTTTCGCTTTTGATTATTTTGATATTGTTAATTTACCATTCAACTTTTGGGGCACAAATCAAACATAAGATTTCGTTTGCTTTGTGAAAATAAATAATGTGAGCAATATTTTCTTAAAAATAATTACTTACGTTGTTTATAAAAATGAATGAACAAAAAATTATTTTTATCGTCTATGAAAATGTTTAGATATAACTTATTGTTTGTAGTGAAAATATTTTTCGTTGACTAATTCCTTTAAGCTACATAAGCGATCAATTTTAAGAAAATATTTTTTAAATTATTCATATTCCATAAAATAAACGGAGCCTAAAAAAAGAATGACCATTCAATTCCAACACGATTCCTCTCTTACAACCAAACATATTATGTCCATAACATTTTTTTCTTTTCATCTCATTTCATTTTGTATTATCCTTCACTTCATTTCTGGCGGACATCCCAAACATGCCCTTAATGTACTCTTGTTCCCCTTACATGCATAATTTCATTTCTCTTAACACTTTTGCTCAACAAAGATTCAAAATCCTCTTAAAATCAATCGACCGTGTTCTTATTCATGAAATACAAGTCATGATGACTTAATCACGTAAGCAAATTTACATGGCATCAATAAACCTTGTTTTAATGATTATACATATAATCTTGCCTCTTATTAGCTCTTATTGTAATCACTTATTACTTTTGACAACAAATATCTATGATATTATTTACTCTTTGAGCTAAAATCAAGCAATGATCAAGTGTATCGGTGGGTCAACCGACTTTAGCTCCTATAATTCACTTTGCCTTGGATGGAAAGGTTTGAGTGAACGTAGAGCTTCATCTACCTTAAAATTCAGTGATACAATCTAGAATTAACACTAAATAAAAAATGAGACACCTAATCTAACAATATTGAGATGACTGAAGGGAGAAAATTTTACCTCAAACGTAGATTGGTTAAGAAAGATGGTAATTCTTAACTAGTTCCACTTGTGCTAGTTTGGTGCATATAACCAAATCGAGACGTTAGTACTTCGGCTCTTTGGATGCATGGAATTTGAATGTGAAATTGGGTAAAATAAGTGAAGATGATGGTATTAGAGAGGATAAAGGTGGAACTCAAGGCCACAACAAGGAAATAGGAAAGAAGTCTGGCATTTAGATATTATAGACATTAACTAACCAAGGTTAATTTATGTCATGCATGATCTCATCTCGTGTTAAAACATGTGGTTGGGAATTAAAGAGATGTTACAAGAGTAAGAGAAAAGTGGCTAACTTCAATTGGCAAAACTGGTGAAAGTTAGTGCTAAGAGTAGCTAGCAAGCTATGGCTATGAGAAGAAGAGACTAGGAGATTGAAAAAGAAAAAATTATCAAAAAGATCCTAAACCTATTATAATTATGTTAATTTAGTCTTACACCTTTTGTATTTATGTCAATTTACTCCATTCAGCAAATTTTGAACGAACGGGTTGATATTGACATTTTAAATTAAATTTTAATTTTTTTATAATTTTTTTATTTTTTTATTTACTTTCTTTTTCCCTCAAGTAAGGGCATTGCAGCCCTTGTAAGCTATACAAAAAGTTAAGCATTGAATTCCCCCTCCCCCAAGAAAAGATTTAGTCTGAATTGGCATAATTGTAATAGATTTAGAAGTTTTTTGATAATTCTTCCGATTGAAAAATATAGTAGATATCAATGGCCATGGGAGAATATGGGACTTACGCATCAATTAAAATTTGTGTGATCCAAAAACATTTTTGGGCTTCTTCAATGTATAGCAATTGTGTTAATGGTGTTCCACTTAAATTTCTACATTGAGTAAATTTTTCATATAACGTGATAATTCTTAATGTAATAAATAAGAGGAAATTCTTTGACAAACGTGCACAAGCATGTATGGATGCGTTTTAGTAACGTTTACGTTAAAAATTGTTCTAGTGAACAAAATAGAAAAAACTATTTATGTTCCTGAGAACAATTTTTGACCGAAAGATATGTTTGGTAAACTTGTTCCGGGAATAAAAAATGAATAGAAACACGTTTGGTAAATTTATATTCTTTTTTTGTTTCTTTTAATTTTTTTAAATTTTTTTAAATTTTATTTTATTTTTCCTTTTTTCCTTTCTTTTTCTTTTTTCTTCTTTTGGCCGGTCGCCGGCCTCTAGCGACCGGCTGATGGGGGCCAAAGCAGCCTCGCCCGGCCATGGCGAGGCTCGCCACCCACGGCAAGGGCTTGGCCTCGCCTGCATCCGGTGACGTTCCGGCGAGATTGCCGACCCTCAACGGCCAAAGAAAAAAAGAAGAAGAAAAGAAGAAGAAAAGAGAAGAGAGGGAAGTGTTTCTTCAAAAGTGTTTCTATAACAAAAACAACTTTTTTTGTTTCTCATTTCCGTTCTTTTTTTGTTCCGGGAACAAAACGTAAACAAACGCGTTTATGTTCTTTTTTTTTCCCGGAACAAAAAAACAAAATTTTTGTTCATAAACAAGAAAAAAGAACATTACCATGCAGCCCCTATATGTATCTCTTGACTCTATGTCGATGCTTTGCTTGTTAAGATAAATCTTTGACCAGGATAGAACTTATGATGCTGTAATGTGATTGTCAAGTTTACAATTGATTGTGCTCGTGGAATAATGTTTAAATCTTAGACAATAGGTAGTATCTAATGCTTTATTTGTTTTGCGAAAAATAAATGATTTGACAAAAATTATTCGTAAAAACGATTGTTTGTATAATTCACAAAAATGAGAAAGGAAATATATTTTTGTCGTTCATGAAAATATTTGAATATCGATTTTAGTCGGTAATGGAACAAATTTTAAATCAACTATTTTAAGATATACAAGTAATCATTTTTAGAAAAATGTTTTCAAAATTATTCATTTTCCACGAAATAAACGGAGCCTAATAAGCAACGTGCAGTTCTAGTCCTACCTCACTAGAAGACGAAAACCTTATTGTTTTTAGGTATTTTGATATTATTAACACTACCATCCAACTTTCAGTCACAATCCAAATATAAGAAAAGAACGACCATTCGATCCCAACATCATCTCTCTTACAACCAAAAATATCAATCAAAATGTCGATTACATTTTCATTTTTCTAAGTTTCATTTTACAAAACATGAACTTGTTTGACTTGTGATAAAGACATTAAAGTTATATATAGTTGTATCTTGATCGGTTTAGGACAAAACTAGGTGTCTTTCTTTGCTAGTCATCAATACGCTAATTTTTGAGTCATTTGATGCTTTTAAGCCTTCAAAGCTATCTTCAAAGGAAAGATGACACAAATGATCCTTAAATCTTGGTCTACTGCGCAAGTCATTCTTAAACTTTTAATTTATTTAAGGGATCATAAACTGTGATCTAATGTGCAATTTCATCTCTAAATTTTTATTTTGTTTAATATGGTCCCTAAATTTTAGTCCAATGTGCGATGCTGTTCCCAAAATTTTAATTTATTATGGTTTTTGAACTTTTAAACATTTTTATATTTTAGGAAGCATATTGAATGTTTATCAATAATTCAAGGATTGAACAATTGAAAGTCTAGGGGTGGTGCTATATATTGGGTTAAAGTTCAGCGGTCTTTTTAAATAGATTAAAAGGTCCCAGACCATTTAGGCTACTATTCCGTAAATCTAGCAAGAGCCAATTGGTAAAGAGCTGAAGGATCCAACACCTTTCATGTGCTTGCACTTGCTATTTCACAACGACACTATATGATTCTTTCTATCTTGCTATTTTAAATCTCAAGACTTAAACCTGTATCCTTAAACAATCCTACACATAATGATATTGTTTAATGGTACAAAATCCAACGAAAAGACACGTGAAAATGACTTCGGGTAATATCTATCATTCAACTTTGTAACACGACAATGAATTCACTAAGATTATTGAATCATCCAGATCGATGATGGAGTCAATTGTCATGGTCACCGAGTTTGTTCTCATTTCTTCATGCTCAAGATTACTCTGTTGAGGCCCTTCTTAAAATTGCGTCCATCTTCAAAATTTACCAATATATGCCACTGAGGGGAAGGATTCTTCAGCACCTGAGAGCTCCGATTGATGGTCAATTTGTGAGGAGATTTTAGATTGTGTTTGGGAAAGTAAGGGAAATGGAAGTAGGAGTGATTGATTCCCAAAATTCAGAACTAGGGATTGAATCGGTTGGTCTTAGGATCGGGAATCGGACCGAATCATCCGTATGGTCCAGTTTCAATTCCAATTCAATGTAACCAGTCACTTATTTTTTTCACTACTTTTTACCATTATTTTTTTCCCGCTACTTGGAATTGAATCAAAATAGTATTTAGTTTACATTTCACTAATTTTTTTGAATAAATAATAAAGTAAAATAGTATATTTAGTTGGTTTGGCCAATCCAATTTCCCCTTAGAACCGGGAACTAGTCGACCGGGACATCAGTTTCACTTTTAGGATGGGAACTGGACTGACACTCTTAGGAATTGGATTGAACCGGCCAGTCCGTTCCTCGATTCGATTCAGGTGCTCCATTTTGTAGACTCCAAAATGGAATGAATGAAAATTTGGGTGGAAAATGAAAAAGAATTTTGAAATTGCTTCTATAAGATCGTGGAGGGATTTTTTTTTTTTTTGATATGGCGTGGAGGGAAATTTAAAATTTGAGTCAATTCAATCCCATTTTTCTCTTCATGTTCTTCCCAATTATGCCCTTACGGTACTGTTCGTTCTTCTCACCAATTGCTGTTATCATATCTCTTTTCCAATTAAGAATATGGCCTTGTTCGCAATCGGAAGTGGCCACATCGTATCCGCATAATATCTCAGTTGAAAAAGAAAGTACCCTTCAATAAGTCAAGTGCGAAAAAGGTGGATTCATACTTTTACTTACTTTTTCCGAATCTCTACCACCTCAACTAAAAGAAGAATTAAAAATTGCAAAAATATTTGTCCATTATGTTATATATTAATCTAAGTATGTTAATTTAAAAATGTAATCTTTACTTGGTGGCTCCTATTTTTTTTAGGAGACTATAGATTTGGATAATATTTCTTCTTCTTCTTCTTTTCCATTTTTGACAAAGACGTTGATTGTGTGCGAAAGGTTCGAGCATCTAAAGATTTTTATGTGCAAAGAAGACGGTGAGTTTCCTTCTCATGTTTGGACCACATGGTTTAACAAGCTCAAAATTAAATCCTCAAAAGTTTTAGCGAGCCAAAATTAATCGCCCTTCGTTATCAGCTACATGATTAATTTGGTGGAATCAACAGGTCATTCTGTTTTAATTAATTTCGAATTTCCAAAAGTCAATCCTGTCACCAGCGACATGGATGCATTCGATTGAGGGATTAAATATTGTCGATAATAACATTATCTTTAGTCAGCGAATTCCGTGCATGGTTCATGCGCTTATGCCGGGACGGATAATTAAAGAAAACCTCACATGATTTTCGATCACGTTAAATATCACGATGGTGAGAAAAGAAAACGACGGCCATGGGCATGGACATCTTAATTTAATTTATATTTAACGAAATCGACGTGAATAAAAAAGGGTAATTTGCACCACCCACCGCGGTGGCTCAACTGGGTAGGCACTAAACTTCCATCGAGAATGTCTAGTATTCGAAACTCCTACAACTTGCGATGTAGGAAGGCTAGCTTTGAGCTCTTTAGCGACTTACCTGGTGGTCGCTCCCAGTGATTTATTTCCGGCTGTCGGCCGTGTGAGGTTCCCTAACTCACAAAAAAAAAAAAAAAGAAGAAGAGTAATTTGCGAAATTAATGGCAAAATGGGGGAAGCGGTTAAAAAGTCGGATGGAGACGTGGAAACGCACACCCATCATCCATCGTCACCGCCATCATGAGGGGGGGATGCAGACGGGCCATGGCATGGCATTGACCGTCGGGACACACGGGGATCATCATCATCATCATCATCATCATCATCATCATCATCATCACCCACCCGCCCGCACGCCATCCGACGGTAGACGAACGCTGGGGGGGAGGGGGACGGGAAGATCGGGGCCGTCCGTTCGAAATTCCGCCCCGCTTCCCCCGCCCCGGATCGATGCGCGGGAGATGGCCACCGGAGGGAGAGGAGGGAGGGGAGAAGCAAAGGGCACAAAAAGGCGGAGTAGTGGTGGCCTCTGTCCCTGTCACTGTCGCCACAGGGAGAGCTAGAGAGAGAAAGTCTTAGAGAGAGAGAGAGAGGGAGAGGTTTTTTTGGGCTTCATCCATGGCACCCAGGAAGCGCAAGGGGGGAGCGGCGGGCCCGGGAGAGGAGGAGAAGCAGTCCACGGTCGTCACGACCACGACCACGACCACCAGCGTGGCCGCCGTCGCCACCGCCGTTTTCACGAGGAGGGTGACGCGGAGCTCGGCGAAGGGGGAGGTCCCCGCTGGAGGGTCGAGGTCTAACTCGGTGCCCGGGCCGGCGGCGTCCAAGAAGGCCAGGGGGGCCGCGGGGAGGAAGAAGAAGAAGGCGGCCAAGGAGGAGGATGAGGAGGAGGAGGAGGTCGCCGACGGGAAGGTCGCCGGGAAAGCCGAGGGTGGCGGCGGGGAGGGCCGGGAGGAGGAAGAGGGAGCCGTGGAAGACGAGCTGGAGGAAGCAGAGGCTGGCGGGGCGCTGGACTCCAAGGCCAAGACCGTCGTCATCGAGCACTGGTGACGCCTCTCTCTCTCTCTCTCTCTCTGTTTCTGCTGCGTTTCTTTCTTTTGCGAGAGGAAAGGAATGAAATGTTGAGATGGTCGGCATTTGTGGGTCTTTTGTCTCTTTGGCGATGCAGTTTCTTGGGGTTTCTTTCATGTTACTAAGACAAAACCCAAGGAGCAATAGCCTTTTCGGCGTTGTGTTGAGTGGGTCGAAGCGGGCGAAACATGTATTGGACCCTTTTCGTTGTTTTTGCAGAATGAAACACCCATGATACTACCGAAAAGCAACTCTGTTGGAGGGTCCAGCGGTTTCCTTTTGCTCTGGTGTGCGAGAATGGCAGGACAGTGGTAACCTGTTGAGAAATGCTTGCATTTTATGGCGGCCTTTTGGGGAAATTTCTTACTCTTCTTGTTGGTGTGGCCAATCTATGTGTTTGGAAAAGGGAGGTGAGAAGAAGTTTCCTTTTCTTTTTAGAGAGAAAGGCGGTCTAAGAAAAATGATAGGGAGAGGTTTTTGTCTTAAGCTTTTGATTCGTTTCCATGAAGGTCAGAGAAGTCAGCAATGGTGAATGGAGTGTGGTAATGGCTGTTGTGGTGACTCTGCTGTCCACATTCCTCCATTTTTGTTTGCATTTTACACTCGTTTGTCATTTTCGGAGGAAGAAAGAAACTGTTCTTACATTATTTCGCCATTTGTCTTAGTTACCCTAGAATCCTTCTCTTTCCCTTTCCCTTTACCTATCTTATGGCATGGTTGGTTTGGGGTAACTGAACTGGAAATGGGATCTTGACTCCGGCTTAATTCCCTTTCCATTAGTTTGGCATGGCCTTTTTTCCTAGCAAGAATGGTCATCTCTATGGGAATTTTCTTTTGTTTTTGTAGGTGGTGTGAAGTGATAAGGCTCGAGCAGAATACATTTCCTAGTCCATCTTTTCTTTTCTCTCCCACTTACTTTTTGAAATGTTGACACTGATATTCCTTCATTAGGATACGCACATTATCTTTTTCTGTTTAAATCATAGTCAAGCATAGTAAAAGCACTCACACCATTCGATTCCCCTTTCCATTCCTATCTCAGTCCATTCCAGCGTACTAGAACTGCTGTTTTTGTTGAGAGATACTTTATAATCAGAACATCGTGGAAGAGGGAACTAGAACTGTGTACTTATATTGAACATTTTAACCGTATTTATATCATACTATGGTTATAAGTAGATTAGTGTTACTATTTGTTCAATGGTGGAGATTCTTGTTAACTTGCTTGCAGTCCTTGTACAATGGAGATAGCAAATTGTTTCTTTTTCAGATGCATGCTGCTTTTTCAGCTTTCATGTATTTCCAGTACGGTTTTCAGCTTAGTGGTTGTTTAGTGTTGCTTTTTGTTCCCCGAGATTTGGGTATTATCTATTGTAGCACTTAAATATATTCATGTTGCTCCAAAGAAAAAAACAAGAGTCAAACCACTTGTTATAATTTTCTCTCAAAACTAAATGGTTAGAAAACGGAATAAGATCTTCATCTGAATGCTCATTTTGATGACCTTACAACTTGACCAATTGACGGAGAAATTTTTAACTGGATTTCAGTACGTTGTGAGTTGAGTATTTAGTACTGTACTTAAGTCCACCACTACTTATAATTATGAAGCTCCCTTTCATGATAATGCCACCAAGATATCTCTTTTTCAAACTTGTGATGGGATAAAGAACCTACCATTTTTTCTTAACTAGTTTTCTTTCCTTGTGTAGCAAACAATGCAATTCCTTCAAGACAAGGGCTATTCAAGTGAAGAATGGCTTGGAGAAAGGTGTGCCTGGCATCATTGTTGTGGTCAACCCAGATAAGGTGAGCATGAGTATGCTATATAGGGAGGTATTCTTGGCCCTTTGATATGTTTCCAGATGTTAGGGGATTGGAGCTGTTCCAAACATAATTTGACTAAGTAAAGATCCCTGCACGGATCTAATACTGAAATCTTCAATGAACTGCATCGTCTAAATTGATGATGGGGTGTGGCCATTATATTTATTGTATCCTCTTGAGCGAAATCTATTTCAAAGGAAAACTGGAAATGGCTTGGCATTGCTAATTATGTGAAGTTAATGCAGTCAGTGTCATCCAAAGTAAATCATAAGACTGACCTTAAATGTTTATGTACTAGGTAGTATGTTCTATCTTATACTGCCCTTGATATGTCGGAAAGCATTTCAAAATATCCTTTATCTAACTCTGTAACAGTGCTGTTACTCACTCATAGGTACAGTGAACTTTTGAGTGAGTTGTCCTGTTACTAAGATCTGTTAGCTAAACTTTAATCTTATTTTTTGTACAGCCTAGAAGAGGTTGCTTTGAAATACGGGAGGAAGGTGGTGAAAAATTCATCAGCCTATTGGTTAGTGCTTTGACATTTTTTTAACTAATGGCTCTATTTCCCTTTGCCATTTCATCCATAAGCTTTAAACCCATGTGACTGCTGCCTTTTTTTATTGCATTTGTGAGAAATCATGGCAGCTATCTTGTCAGAAAGGCAGAGTGAAAGAAATGAGAAATGCTGTGAATAGATGATTGAATTTTGTCCCTTCTTCCGGATAAGGTAGAATAAAGGATCACTTGACCTGCATCCCAGGATGTAAATATGGTTCTCGATTATCAGACAGCTCAGAAATAATTTGCTGGTGGAAAGTACTTCCACTTTTTGTGGATATGAGCTTTTCAGCAATAAAAATTATGAGTATGATTTTTTTGAGAAATTTCAAAGCATGCCTTTACTTCAAGATTTGCACCTGGTTTACAAAGACAAATTAAGTCCTGTCTTGCGAAGTGAATTTATCTTATTTGAATTCTATTAACCATTGTGCTTGATTCTTTGTTGGGTTCTTTGTAAGCTTTACAAGTTTCATATCTTTTGTGATTGTCTCCTTCTGACTAGTTTTGCCATCCCTTGCTCCCATCTTCTTACTGGAGCATCTGTAGGTCTTCGTTTGATTTGACCAAACTATCTTAAATAATCTTTTCTCATCTTACTATTTATTGGAGCAACACGTTTTTCTTGGATAGAATTATTTCTAATTGTCTTTTCTCATATGCCTGCATATTTAACGAAGCATTCTCATTCTCATCTCTGTTACGTTCATTTTGTGCATATGTTAATGTATAGCTGCAATTATTGTGGGTAAGGCTTTTTAGGAAAACCTTTGCAATATGCTAAGGGTTTCAGGTGAAATGGTTTTTCCTAAATGCAAATAGTGTTTTGTAAAGTGCAATTTAAAAATACATTGAGAAGCAACTTAGATTTAAATGTTTTTTGAAGAAACTACATTTGTGAAGGACTTTTGCTAGTATTTTTCTTTTAAAAAACCTCCAAGCATTCTCATTCTCATCTCTGTTACGTTCATTTTGTGCACATGTTAATTTATAGCTGCACTTATTGTGGGTAAGGCTTTTTAGGAAAACCTTTGCGATATGCAAAGGGTTTCAGGTGAAATGGTTTTTCCTAAATGCAAATAGTGTTTTGTAAAGTGCAATTTAAAAATACATTGAGAAGCAACTTAGATTTAAATGTTTTTTGAAGAAACTACATTTGTAAAGGACTTTTGCTAGTATTTTTCTTTTAAAAAACCTCCAAGCATTCTCATTCTCATCTCTGTTATGTTCATTTTGTGCACATGTTAATGTATAGCTGCACTTATTGTGGGTAAGGCTTTTAGGAAAACCTTTGCGATATGCAAAGGGTTTCAGGTGAAATGGTTTTTCCTAAATGCAAATAGTGTTTTGTAAAGTGCAATTTAAAAATACATTGAGAAGCAACTTAGATTTAAATGTTTTTTGAAGAAACTACATTTGTAAAGGACTTTTGCTAGTATTTTTCTTTTAAAAAACCTCCAAGCATTCTCATTCTCATCTCTGTTATGTTCATTTTGTGCACATGTTAATGTATAGCTGCACTTATTGTGGGTAAGGCTTTTTAGGAAAACCTTTGCGATATGCAAAGGGTTTCAGGTGAAATGGTTTTTCCTAAATGCAAATAGTGTTTTGTAAAGTGCAATTTAAAAATACATTGAGAAGCAACTTAGATTTAAATGTTTTTGAAGAAACTACATTTGTAAAGGACTTTTGCTAGTATTTTTCTTTTAAAAAACCTCCAACCTTTGCCGGTGGGGCTCAAGCTGCCAGCGAGCTAGATTTGACACTGACCAGCCTCACCTGTTGTGGTCGTGCGACCTCAGGCGTCGCCTAGGTTGTGTGAACTAAGGCAGCCATTGCTTGGGCTGCTTGTTGGCGGGCCGGCAGCTGCCTGGGCCCTTTGCTGGTGACTTCACATGAGGTGATGACTTTTTCAGGATTACGAAAATTTAGTGAGGGCCGAGTTGGAAGAGAAAAATTATATTAGCATTTTGGAGATGCTCAACCCCCAGAGCTCCTTTAAACTTGCCTTGGGTTAAAGTCCTTCAGAAATTCAGCTGCATCTTCCTATAACTCTTCAAAAAATTTGCTTAACAACATTTTCCTTTCTTTTATATCTATGGTTGGATGCTCTTGAGTGCAGGTGGTAGCATAGTTTTTAATGCTTTTTTATTCTTCTGTTAACAAGTTTCATACAAGATTATGTGATTTCCTTTTTTGTTTACTAAACATGATGATAATGATCTTAACTTTGTAGTACTTTCATTATTTGATTAACTGTTTCTCTCGATTTGGTTGGCACCATCCAATCTATGAGAGATTGTCATTTATTTTATTCCTCTCTCAGATGTGTATGTTTGACCTTACCGTATGGCATGAGTGCAGGACATGAAACGACCATTTGGCCCCATGAAGGCCCTTGACATGGACAAGGTGATATTGGACATAACCAACAAGGTCAAAGCCTGAAGTACCTTTTTGCTCAAGAGGGAATTTTGTCTAGATGGAAGATTTCCCCCCGAAGGTAGTTGGCTTTTTTTGTTTAGCAGCAGCGTTAGTATTCACCCCTAATTAGATGCCATGAGGGCATGGATGGAACTCCTAGGCTAGGGTTAGTCTTTTCGACTGTAATTTCTTTGAACAGCTATAGTACGTGCATACTAGTCAGGAAATTACCAAGTTGAGGTTGAGACAATGCTTTAGTTGCATCAATCTTTACAAGGAAACTTTTCCTTAATTTCTCCTCAAGCTCTCTCTTAGACACTCGAGATATTTGGGCCTTCTGCTTCATTGATTGTGGATATCTTCTGATTCTAATGTCTTTCCTTGCAATTTGCTTGGAAGTTGAAAGCTGGCCTCCTCACTCTAAATGCACCCTTTGTGCTTCTGAGTCACTATTTATTCATCACAATCCAGGATTCTGCTACATCTCTGGTGAAAAGAACGAATAGAGATTCCTCTGCCCTGGTCCTTCAGGGTACCCTTGATAATGTTACGCTTAGGTCTCTGCCTCTCTGGTAGTTGCTGCTACATGGATGTTGAAAGCATGTTTCCTGTGGCCTCCTTTAAGTTAGTTCTGTATCGAGGCAAAAAAATTTGCTGTCGAGAGAATTGTTTGATAGATTCTAAATGGAGATTGATGCCCTAAATAGTTCCATTATTTTAGTTTTGAAATTGGGTATTGTTTTACTGCCCTTGGGGTAATGGACCAGTTGCCTATTACTTTTCTGAACTTAGCTTAGTATGTTAGGAGAAGGGCTTCACGGGAATCAAGGCAGAGGACCCGAATTAAGGGTGGTCCAGACCCTCGCGGTTATCATTACCCCATTTTACTGTTGGGGTTGACTTCAATAATAGGAGTAGTTTAAGGACTTGCTCAGGTCCTCTTGTGGCCTCCTTTAAGTTAGTTTTGTATTGAGACAAAAAAGATTTGCTGTCGAGAGAATTGTATGATAGATTCTAAATGGAGATTGATGCCCTAAATAGTTCCATTATTTTAGTTTTGAAATTGGGTATTGTTTTACTACCCTTGGGGTACTTGTTTAGTATTGGAAGTAGACATATCAAAATGGGTCATAGATGTATCTCTAAAAAAAAAAAAACAAGAAAAATAACTCATATTTAATGAGTTAAATTGCTATATGGGTTATTTATATTCAATAAATAGATTTAAAATTATAAAATTTAAAATAATATGGGTGTTTCATGAGTTTACAATTTAATTAGATCCAATTGATCTTTGTGACTCTTCATTCTTTGTCGCCTTTACTCTATGCTCTCACTTTAGTTTGAGTATTGACTTTTTCTAGGTTAGATTAAATATAGAAGTGTGTTAGCAATATGAGTTGAGTATATGCTTATAAATTTGTATTACATTAAGATATATCAAAATATGGTAAATGGTTAACTTGACTCACTTGTTTTACTAGACTAATTGGAAATCTTAAAATTTGTTATGAAAATGTAATTTTGAAAAGTTAAAGTCTTAAAATATATCAAATCGATGCAATCAGGGTCTTTCGGTATCTTCATTTAACATGGTTAATGGAAATTATTGGTGTGACTTATTTTTATTATTCTTTCCTACATAGAGCTCTAATGGTTAAAACATGTAAGATATAGTTAAAATGATGCCATTTTGGTTCAAATATTATTTTCAACCCAAATTTTACATAAATTAAATTGAAACGTAAGCTAAATTTAAACAAAAGAACATAGAAATGGAAAAAAAAAATGCTAGTGCCACACCATCGCCGGCCACTGTTAAAAAGGGCCACCGGTGGTTGGTTAGGACCCTCATTGCCCTTTTTTTTATATTAAAAAAGAAAATTTGGATTAGAATTTCGGCCACTGTTGAAAAGGGCCACCGGTGGTGGGTTAGGATCCTCATTGCCCTTTTTTTATATTAAAAAAGAAATTTAGATTAGAATGTCGTTTTAGTCTGAAGTTTTATATCTCAGCTATCTCAACACCACATAAAAAAGAGAATTAAAAACAAAAAAGCTTTGTCAGCACTTTTCCTTAATGATTACACTTTTGGAAGTTTTAGTATTTAATTACAATTTCGTGATAAATCTTAAAACTTTTAATGCACCTATCCCTTAAATACACTTTATTTGAAATACTTGAATGTTTAAGATATTGACTGTGCACAATATGAGATTGATTTGTGCATTGGAAACCATAAAAATTTTCTTAATTAGTTGCTTGATAAGTGTCTCCAGGCCACTAGTTAATAAAATCTTTCAAAACTTAATGTCATCTCACTAAAATCTAACATATTCGAAGTTCGAATTTCGACTTTGTGTATGGCCTTGCTTGTATGATCCGTGCCTCAAAACTATTTGTTCATTTAGCTTGCGGTATTTTTGGGCTGCTGTGGCTAGAGAAGTCCATAGCAGCTGGAAAAAAGGTTATTCTTCTCCAACCTAACATAATTAGCTGCCTGTTGGCTCAGGCCTTGTACAGTCCAAAAAGAGCTAATTGTTGTATCATGCCAAATAAAGCAGGACGATGTAGCTTGTTTAGAATTGTACAGTCGTTAATTGTGCGAATGATGGATTCTGCTGCAATTAGACTAGTAAAGAGCTATATCGTATCCATTTGAGTTCGAAAAAGATTAATGGCACCGGGCTACAAATTTACGCCACCATCGCTGACAACAAACCCATCACGATGCCCGCACCAACGGGCAGAGTTACGCGAGAGCTCGAAGATTTCCCGGGAGCTGGTGCATCTGCATCGGCATCCGAAGGTGCTGGGGGAGAGCTGGTCGGTGCGTCTGCTTCCGGTGCGCTTGCTTCCGGTGCATCTGCCTCCGGTGCATCGGCAGGAGAATCTGCAGCTGGAGCTTCCGATGAATCGGGTGTATCTGCAACTGGGGACTTGGCGGGGCTTGAGGCGGGGGCCTTCTTGGGCGTTGCCGCCGGTGAAGCAGACGGCGTGGTGGCATTATGGACAGTTCCATTTGGGTTGGAAGCATCGATTCCTGGTGCAATTATCGGTGAGCTAACCTGAAGGACCGAGATGTTATAGGGCTGAGCAGCCACGGCCTTCACAAGCTTGGCATTGTGGCTCGCTCCTTTCACCGCGGACCCAAACACGATCTCTCCACTCTGTTTGGTCACGTTCAAGAACCCTTGCTGGTTCTGGGCGGTTCCGCTGGATTGGTACAAAGTGGTGAGCAGGGTAGATTTCTTCGACAGGTCTGTGAGCTTCTCAATATCATAGTAGTCGAGAACAACGTGTGCGCTCAGGATACTCTTGAGGACATCCGCGGGCTTCCCCGAAATATCGCCAACAGCCGAGTTATCAAGGGCGAGGACCGTGATGGTCTGCCTGCGGTTGATTTGTTCGTAGAGCTTGGTTTGGGTTAGAAAGTCATTGAAAGTGCTAAAATCCGGGTACCGGCTGAGGAGCTTGGTGATGTTGAAGGCGCTGGCGGCTGAGGAAGAGAAGATGAAAACCGCAAAGAAGAGGCAAGCAAAAGCCTTGGAATTCATCTTTGCAGCTTTCTTTTTCTGATGGGGGGGATGTCCAAAAACCTGTTGAGAGACTTTTGAGCTTAGAAGCTTTATAAAGAAGGGATCCTTACAAAGGAGATCAGCAGTTCTCCAAAGGTTTTTGATGGGCAAGAGTGATTTTCTCCTTCCCTCCCAATTCCGAAATAGCTTTGCCATTCTGGATAATCTGGAGCGGATGATGCTGTCTCTAAATTTGGATTAATTCTGGCACAACTCGTTCTACAGGAGAAACAATGGTAGATAGGCAAAATTTGGCACAAATCTGTTGCTGGGTTTTGCATCAAGATAATCTCATCCTGCATCTTGATGTGGATCCTATGATCAATTTGAGTAAACGCGGTTGCTGATGCAGACTGAATCTAGTTGGCAATCCGTTGGTAGATATGGCTAATAATGGTAAGGGCCAACCGCGAAATCCTTGTGATAAGAAGGAAGATGCAAATAATTTGTAAGAGTTCCATATTGAGAGGTCTACTTTTCCTGTACTCTATTCTAAATCTTGGCTCATTTCGATTGTATCCCGGACTTTAATCATCTGTTTCATTTCTTCCCAATTCGAAGTCCTTGAGACAGATAAAGTAGAGTTGGATGTGTGAACGTGTATCAATTGGATCTAGTAGTTTACAGCTCTATTGGAGGAAAATTGTCCCATAAGTCTTAAACTTATTATATGGCAACTAATTCAGTATTAAACTTTTCAAATTTTATCAATTTAATTCAGAAACCTTTTGGCTTGGTGATTTACCAATATATTATTCTGGTCAATTTTAGTCGAAAATTGTTGATATGGACGACAATTGTTCTATGTGGCATGGCATTGACAAGGACTGCTATTTCAGTTCAAAATCGCCTAGGATAATTATATTGTCAAATTATTAAAAGGTTCACAATTAAAGTGATAAATTGTTAAAAAGTAAATTAAAAATTTTAAAAAATAAATTAATTGCCGTATAATAAGTTTATGTTTTTTTTTGGATGATATTCTCGTTCTAATTGCCAAAAGACTACATCATCGCTCTTGATTTTCATGTGGTCTTATCTATCATAGAACCATCTATTGAGAGATAGGAAATCGTAAAGGAGGAACTTATAGAAAAGGGTTTTTGGATTAAAATTGCATCATACGAGCTTGCAAGTAAACCTATCAAATGAATAGGTCAGGTCAGGTCAGGTCAGGTTTAGGTGGGGTCATAATTGTTTCGATTGAAATTGATCCATTAACCCATCTATGACCTATTTATTAGTTATATAAATTTATTGACTCATATTTGACCTGACGGATATTATAAAACACTTTTATATTTAATCAAATCTCGAAAAACTTGTTTCTTATGTTTTTTTTTCAAAAAATTATATTGTTAAAACACTTCCATACAATTACAAATTTAATGGATAAATTTTATAATCTTTTTTAAAAAATGAGGCTCCATTTATTTCACAAAAAATGTGATATCTCTGAAATTGATAATATTTTCCTGTGTTTGGTTGAAATTTAAAATGACTTAGAAAATATTTTTGCTTAGTGTAGAAAATCTTATTTGATTTCCCGTGCACTCATTTTAAATATTTTTATTTGTTAAGAAATAGAATTTTTAATTATTTATTTTCTCTTTTCTCTTTTCTTTTTCTTTCTTTTTATTTTTCCTCATTCTTCTCCTAATTGCCAGTCATGGTGACTATGATCAACAACAAGAACCACCGACCGAGGTGGTGTGGATGGTAGGGCCTTGGACCTCCCCGGTGGAGGCCTTGGTTCGAATCCCTGCGAGCGAGGAGGCATCTTAGCTACATGGTGACTTAAGCATGACGCCTGGGGTGGTGGTTTCCCGCTAGCGTCGCCGGGGTTTACGGCGCACCGTTGTCGGTGCAAGTTGGTTCCTCCCGTCCCAAAAAAAAAAAAAAAAAAAAAACCAAGCGAGCTCAAACCTTGCCACAAGCTAGCAAGCTTGAGGCTTGCCAAATCAAGGAGGCTAGAGTTTCGCTAGCGCTAGGATTGGCAAACTCAATCTCACCAAATCTGACGAGCTTGAGCTTGCCTGAGGCTAGCAAGGCATGAGTGAGGCCGATGCCTTGCCAGTGTTATTGGTGATTGGGCAAGCTTTACGGCCCTCGCCTACCGTTGGCGAGGGCTTCAATTGGCCCTAGGTCAACTATTGGAATTTCTAGGGGCAAAAGTAGAAGAAAGAAAGAAAGAAAAATAAAAAAAAAATATTTTTTTTAAAAATAAAAAATTCAAAAAATTATCGAAATTGCTCAAGAAGATATTATCTCATTAATGGATTGATTCAACTAATAACCTTTATAAGTTAAATGGGTTGTGAATAGGTTTAAAAATCTATATATCCCAAATCTATTAACGATCTATTTATTAAAACTTATCTAACTCCTATATGACCATCTCATTATAAATGGGTTCAAATTTTGACTCCTCTTCTTGTGTGTCGACAATCTCAGCGTAATCAAGTACTGCCTTCTCTGAAAATGTAACTGAGATGTTTTCAAGTCCGTATACGGATCTTGGATCGATCAAGTTCTTGCACGAGGTGTCGAAGCCTTCGCGCATGGATTTTGAGACCATTTTTCGTCCTTAATTTTGTGTCCATCAAATTCAAATTTCAAAATTCACTTTAGGGCCAAAAATAAAATAAAAGAAATAGAAGGAAGAAAACAAAAATAAGAAAGAAGAAAAATCAAAGAAATCAAAGCGAGAGATAAAGGGACCGTAAGTGGGGTTTTGGCTTTTTCTTTTATCTATTTTTAGTACTTAGCTTAGTTTCTGACGTGGCACCACATTTGCTTAAAGATAAAAAAGCTTCACATTGGATTTTTGTATACCACGTCAATAAATTTGCTTGACAGGGCCTCTAAACGCAATCCGAATCTAATTTCAGTAAGCGGATTTCTCCAATAATGAGTTCGACAACCGGCTTGTGGTTTTACCCAACATGTAAGAGTGTGCTACTCTTTTTTTTTTTTAGTCGGTAAAAAGGAACCTTCATTCACGAAATAGCAAAATTACAACAATTCACTACATCAGTACTTAACAGATCAAACAAAGCGGGAGGGGGAGTCAACCCGGTTAGATGGAAGAAGATTTTGGGCATGGGCTTTTGCGGCCCGGTCGGCGACAGTGTTGGTTTCTCTTCTGCAGTGGTTGCTGCGTAGGGTTGGGAAGAGACGGAGCAAAGCCGTAGCTTCAGCGAAAAGAGCCCTGTGCTCCCATGGTGTGCGATCTGGTTTACGAATTGCTTCTACCACAGCCAGATAGTCGGATTTGAGAAGGAGGTCCAGTCGATTCCTTCCTGTAGTGATGAGGTATTGTAGGGCAAAGATGAGAGCATGGATTTCGGCTTGCAGGGGCGAAACAGAGGGGGTTCGTTGAACTCTGCCATTGATCAGATTCCCTGAGGAGTCGCGGCAAATACAAGAGATAGCACCGTCATCCATGACCGTAGGGAAGGAGGCGTCAATATTGATTTTAACCACACCAGGATTCGGAGGGCACCATCTCAGATCCAAAGGGGGATGCCGAAGAACAGGCTTTCTTGCCAATCTAGAACTAGGTTGAGAAGAAGCTGCGCCGAACCCGCTGGTAAGTGATCGGTTGATCTGGTTTGGGATTTCTTGCGGATTGTTCAGAGAAGCTGGCTTTTATTGATTTTGTTGCAGTAAGGCCAGATGGTAGCAATAATAAGAGCGGGCATGGGCAAGAGCAGCAGCTACAATGTGATCTGGGTTCAGGGTTTTCCGGCGGAAGACAAAATCGTTCCTGGCCTTCCAGATGTGCCACAGAATATATGTAATTTGCGCAGAAACTTGTAAGTCCCTCTCCTGTTCGAATATATGCAGTAGCCAGGCATCAAATCTATGTTGTTGAGTGTGCTGAACAGTAAATGGTAAATGTGCATGAGTCAATACTTTCGTTGTCCATGGGCAATGTAGGAATAGATGTTCAGTAGTTTCAGGGGCTGGGCAACAGTCTCTACAGAGCTTATAGATAGGATCTTCTATAATATGACGATAGTAGAGATTTCCACCAGTGGCTAGAGCATTTTGGCATAGTGACCATAAAAAGATATGCAGTTTGGGAGTAGTCGGTACCTGCCAAATAGTAGTCCAAAGGCGTTTAGGGGGCTGAAAGGATGAGGAAGCCCGATTATGAAGGACTCTGTTTTCTACTGATATGATATGGTTATATCCATTTTTAATAGTATACACACCATTTAATCATCCTGTCCAAATCAGTTTGTCTTCAGTATAGTGCGGTCTAATCTGAATTGTGAGAATTTCAACAATGATATGCTCATCAAAACTACTAGAAAGCAGAGAAATATTCCATGTCTGAAGTTCTGAACAGATGAAGTCCGCTACCTTAGTAGGTTCATTCCTAGGTGCTGGTCTCCCCAATAATGCCTGTTGACAGCCATCTATCCTCCCTAATGTTAATGTTTTGCCCATTGCCGACTAACCATTGTAGATTAGGTGCTATAGAATCTCGTCCTAGCAAAAGGCTTTGCCATCCCCAAGAGGGGCGAGCACCTCTATTCGCATGCCCGAAGTCTTTGGAGGGGAAATGCAACCCTTTAAAGATCCTACTCCATAGAGAGGTAGGTTGTTGAAATAGACGCCAAGCCTGTTTAACCAACAGTGCTTTGTTAAAAGCGATAAGATCCTTGAAACCAAGACCACCCAAGTCTTTTCGTCTTTGAGGGATTCCCAATTCCGCCAATGAATACCTGACTTGTTTCCTTGAGATTGCCACCAAAAGCTAGCCATCTTTTGTTCAATAGACTTGCACAGCGATATAGGTATTATAAAGATCGACATTGCATACTGTGGAATAGCTTGCACAACTGCTTTAATCAAGATTTCCTTACCACCATTTGAAAATAACTTTTCCTTCCAGCCATCGAGTTTGGAGTGAACTTTTGCCAAAATCTAGGAAAACATTTATTTTTTTTTATTTTTTTATTTCCCCCAATCTAATGGGATGCCGAGATATTTGCCTGTCTTTTTCATCACGGGAACTCGAAGTTCGCTAGCAAGAGACTCTTGTAGGTCAGTAGGACAAGCATGACTAAAGAAAACACCAGATTTATTACGATTAATCTCATGTCCCGTTGCCCAATAGTATTGATGTAATATATTTGCTAGATTCTGACATTCTAGCAATTTCCCTTCGATAAAAAAGATAGCATCATCAGCAAAAAAATAAGTGCGAGAGGGTAGGGCACATGTTGTTGAGTTTAATGCCAGTAATGTTGCCCATGTCCACTGCTTGGTGTATTAGAGTTGAGAGGATATTCGCCACTAAAATGAACAAATATGGGGATAATGGGTCACCCTGCCTGAGCCCTCTCTTCATTGGAATCGGAGGGAGGGGTTCACCATTTAGCTTGACGCTCGTAGAAGCAGTAGTAACACACTGCATAACCAGTTGGACCCAGGTTGCATGGAAACCTATCTTCAATAGATAATCGCGTAGAAAATCCCACTCGACACGATCATAGGCTTTTTTCATGTCGATTTTGAGTAGACCCTGAAATTTACGCTTGCGTTTCCGTGTACGAATTTGATGTAGAACTTCCTGGACCAATAGGATATTATCCTGGATTTGGCGTCCACTGATGAAGGCACTCTGCTCTGTTGAGATGAGGGTCGGGAGTAAAGGCTTTAAACGATTTGCTAAAAGCTTCAATATGATTTTGTAGGAAAAGTTGCATAGGCTGATTGGTCTATATTGGTCAAGCTGTTTAGGGTGAGAGATTTTCGGAACCAAAGTGATAAAAGTCTTATTAAGGGCACGGTTGAGCACACCCGAAAGGAAAAAGTCTTGAACAAATCTAATAATGTCCTCCTATAGAATATCCCAGTGCGCTTGATAGAACTGACCGTTTAAACCGTCTGGGCCAGGTGCTTTTGTGGCTCCTAATTGAAAAGTTGCTTGGCGAACTTCCTCTGGAGTTACTGTAGCTGTAAGATAGAAATTCATAGGATCAGTCACCACTACTGGGCATTGATCTAGTATTGGGCCATAATCTCGTTGACCTACGGATGAATATAAATTCTGAAAAGTGCTGCGTCATTTCCTGTAATGCTTGCCGATCTCTAACCCATTGTTGGTCTGCAATTAATAACATACTGATTCAGTTACGCTGTCTTCTCTGGATAGTTGTAGCATGAAAAAATTTAGTGTTTTTATCGCCCCACTTTAGCCATTTGACTCGAGAATGCATTGCCCAGTATTGTTCTTCTTGTTGGTCAGGATCTGAAGTTGATGCTGCAGTTCATTGATTTGGTGGTAGCTGTTCTTGAATTTGGAATGATTCCAGCTGGTGAGGGCTATTGATACCCTTGTTAACTTCTTAGGTAAGTCCAAAATCTGAGGCTGAGTAGTTTGCCATGCAGCTGATACTACGGAACGACACTCCTGCTCTTGTAGCCAATAAGATTCAAAGATGAAGCCTCTTCGTCGCCTAGGTGGGATGGCAGTTGTCGTTAAAAGCAGTGGACTGTGGTCTGATTCGATGGCTGGTAGGGTGAAGATTTCAGCTGCTGGAAAGGTAAGTCGCCAGTTCATAGTACAAAAAACCCGATCTAATCTTTCTTTAATTAAAGCATCCCCAGCTCTATTATTGCACCATGTGAACGAACACCCTTTACTTTCGAGGTCCATAAGTAGACATTCATTTAACATCTGTCGAAAAGCATGCATTCGCTGAGTAGAGGGTAGCTGCTTACCTTGTTTTTCCCATGGGTACATAACCTCATTAAAATCTCCAATGCACAACCAAGGTAAGGTGTTAAACTGGCTGATGAGTTTCAGAGCTCGCCATAAGGATTGCCGTGGCTGAAAAACTGCAGGTGCATGAAGACAAGTCAAGCGCATCATAGGTCCACTCTCCCCTTCTGCACAAAACATATCAACATAGTCTGGGGTCTGTTGATCCACTGTGAGGTAAATGTTGTCTTTCCAAAACACCGCAAAGCCCTCTGCTATGCCTAAGGGCTGTTCCAGAAGGCCATTTGGATAGGTAAGTTGTTTCTGAAGCTTCCTAAGTACCAGTTCTCTATTCTTTGTTTCCATAAGAAATAGAATATCCGGCTGTTCCCAGGCCACCAACGCCCTGAGGGCTTGAATTGTCAGGGGATTGCCCAACCCCTGACAATTCCAACTAATGAGCTTAATTTGTCTTCGGGTGGCTTATTAGGGCCAGCCACCATAGCCTAACTGTTAGTGCTCTTAGCTTGAAGGATTGGAGTCTCCATAAGGTATGATTCATCAAGTCCCTCTTTCAACAGATTGCAGCGTTTGGCCTTTTTTATTGGACCTAACTTGGTACTCAACTTACTGCTTCTGACTTTCTTTGTTTTTGGGTAGTGCTCTGAGCTTTCAAATGCCATGATATGAGGATTGGAAACAGGAATCAGAGGTGTCGGAGCTTGGACATCAAAGTGAGGGTCAGGTAATGGACACCAATTTATAGCTTCTGCCGTAGTAAAGGATGGACCATCTTCTAAAAACTAAACAATCTCTTTACCTTTGTTCACAGGGGGTTGTTCGGGTGGAAGCTCAGTCGTAGGCACTATAGGGGTCTCCGGAACTATGTCCTCTGTTTTAGAACGGGATTGAGGTGAGTCATAAAAGGTATGCCAAAAAGGGTTATGCTCCCGAACCTCTGCCCTAAGCCATTGGCCGAAATACATACTCACTTTCTTCGAAATTTGCCTCATCATAGGGAATATAAGGGCAGCCCATGGCGTAATGTCCGAGTCTACCACACGAATAACAGTAGTGTGAGAGGTGTTTATACTGAAAATCTAACCAGGAAGTTGTTCCTTCAACTCGCAGAAGTTGGCCTGGTTGAAGAGGTTCGAGAAGACTAAGATCAACCCTTGCGTGGACAGCACGAAGAGATGTACCATCTGTACTAGCAATTTTAACCGCTTGAACCCTACCAACATGACGGACGGCTTTGCGAATGAGTTCCTCTGTGTAGCGTTCTAACGGAAGACCAAAGACTTGGACCCAAAAGGCACAAGTAGAGAAGTCGTAGCAGTGCAAGGGAGTGTTAGGAATCCAAGGTTTGAGAATGACAAGGTGATTTCCAAAATGCCATGGCCTAATATCTAGAATTCTCTGTTTTTCTGGTTCAGTTCGAAACTTCATAACATATATTCCTACTTCAGGTTGTGTAATGTCAACAGTATATACTCGCCAAGCTCGCCGCATAGTACTTTGGAAAGCGGGAAGATTGATTGAACTTTGGGTGAGAACCTTACCTACAAGGATGAGTTTACATTCAGCTAACTTGTCAACTGATGGCGCTTCATCGCAAACTTCAATGCTCTATTTTTCCCACAGGCGTCCAAGGCGAGTACACAATGCAGCCAGTCGTGCATCTTCGGGAAAATCTGGAGTTTGGCCAGGAGGTTCCATGGGTGGGGGCAATGGCAAATCAAAGCGAAGCTTACGGTAAGTCGAGGCAATTACAAGAACGAAAAGACATTTGTCATACTTATCGACCAATTCTGGAACTGTGGCGACCTTCAGGAGTTGCGAAACCAACTGAACTCAAAAGTGTTGCATGCAGGGTCGATGAAGGGGAGATACTGATGAGGAAGATGCGGGGGCAGGTGATGGAGGGAGAAGCAGTCGGAGGGAAGATTGGGTGAGAAAATACATGACTAGAAACAAGGGAAACCAGGAATCGAAGAAGAATAGTGATGAATGGAGATGGGAAAATCAGATGGGATGAGATGGATGGAACAGAGGGTTAGGATTTAGGTGAAAGAGAAGAACTACCATGGATGGTAGAGAGCAACTCGACAAAACGAGAGCACCAGACTCCCTTAGAGTGTGCTACTCTTTAAAAGCTGAACTTTGGGATATTTTTGTGGGTCTCAATCTGGTAATCTCTCTAATCATTGCCAAAATTATTGTGGAGGTGGACTCGCAAGCGGCAATTACATTGCTTCAGAAACCAAATATCTTGCCCCGTTTTTTGCGACATCCTGATCTTTTGAATTTGGAAATTATTAAAGTACTTTCAACAAGTCAAAATTTTTCAAACTTTTAGGGAAGAAAATTTATGTGTAGATTGGTTAGCAAATTAGATCATTAATGTGACATCTGCAATCCGACCCCAATTTTTAGAACAGAATTACATCAACATCCAATCTTTGAACGGGATTAAAATAAGGATTGGTAGACCTCAAAAACGCCAAAAATGCCATCTTGAGACGAAAATTCAATTTTTCATCGATGAGACGCAAAAGTTCGGAAAAGTATAAATGGGCCATGGGCAAGGGCCCAATCTCGTGTTGGGCAACCCAATGGGCCCAAGCCCACAATTTGGCAGCCCATGGGCCGAGCCCATCATGGACGGCCCAAATGGGCCTAAGCCTAAGTGGGAGGCTCAAGGCCCACATGCCCGAGAGGTGGGCTGCCATGGTGGGGCCACGAGTCCTCCAAGTCCACCAAACTTTCAATGCAAGATATCGACTTTTAATACATCCCATGTACGTGAAGAGTACCCAATCTTGGCGAAATGACCAAATTACCCTCTCATTCAACTAAGCACAAAAGGGCAAGATGGGAAATGAGCTAGGAATGGGCACCCATGTGCTAAAGATGAGGGAGGTGATGTCATCCCCTAACCTAGTCTAAGCCTACCTAGTCTATCTTCTAGCCTAGTCATGAGTGGTTCATTAAATGACATTAATGAGACTTGGGCAAGAAGTAAAGTGAGAAGTGATCCAAGTCCTTGATCTTAGATGGGACATTGTAAGATGTAATTTTGGTAATCCAATAGCCCAAGCATAGGCTGCTGTTCCTCTCCCCCCAAATTTGTCCATACCTCTCCCTTACTCTCATTTTCTTATTTTTGCTTTGAAGTTTATCTTTCTCTCCCTCCTTGCCATAGCTGAACCACCCCTTGTCCATTTGCATCTCATTTTCAAGCCATCTTCTTCATTTTTCCTCATATTTCCCTCACTGGCAACTAACCACCACCCATCGGCGTCGTGTAGTCGTCCAGCCCACTCACGGGAGCTTTGGAGGCATGACCAGCAGCCCCAGCTGCTGTCCGGTCTTGCTACTCCTCTCCCGACGCTTTTTAAAGTTAGGACTTGGGTGTGAGTGGCTTTCTAGAACTTGAATAGGGTTGTTGTTGCATTTTGGAGTTAGTTCAGGGCTAGATTAAGGCTAAATGATGTTTTATTAATGTGATAAGTGGGTTTTGTATGATAAATTATCATAGGGTCCCAATAGGTTATCTCGATAGCTTATCATGTGCTTTCATTGATAGCTTATCATGTTCTAGCCAATAGCTTATCATATTTTAAGCCGATAGGTTATCGCGGTTTATCAATAAGTAATTATGTGATAAGCCATTAAAGTGTGATGTGTTATGTTAACAAGAGATGAATTATTGGATAGTTTATGATGACATGTGATAAGTGAATTTAATGAATTATGTTGAATTGCAATGACTTATCCTACTTTGATGAGTGACTTATATGCCATAGACTTGTAAAGTTGGGTGGTACTTTTATATGATATAATATGAGGCACATAGGTGATATGATGGCACATGGCATAGGTTGTTGCATATTGCATGGGTATCACATTGGTTAATAAGAACGATAAAAAATGAATCGTGTGATGATATGCTCGTGTGATCACCTAAAGACCTTGATGCATTTATGTGGGGTAGTTAACCCGTCCTAATGTGTTTACGTAGGATGCTGCCTGATTAAGTTCGGATGTCCCCAAGTCAATCGGATGCCATTCGCAGATGGATTTTGGAACGAAGCTCCTTACAGGAGTATTGTCTTGATGCGTTTATGCGGGACGATGCCGTGCTTGATGGGGTGATACGATGCCCGGTTACGCCAAATGACTGCGAACCTTCGGGTTGGCCTTGGATTTGGAGTAACAGTAATAATCTGGACATGGTTGTGTGAAAAGTGCATGAGATGTATTTGTGATCATGTTTGGGTTTATTGCATGGCATGGATGCATGACTATACTATATGGCGCATTTATATGATTGGATTAGGAGCATGGAAAGTGTTATGGGAATTGCTTATGTATTGTCGATGATGGCCTTGATAAGTGGATATGCTTTCATGTAAATAGGCAAGGCAAAACTAGAGAAAATTTGCTATTAATCTGCTATCAATAGAGGAATTGCATGTTTAGGGCGTTTCTGAGATGAACAACTTCTCTGCGTGAGGTTTAGGAAGTTCACTCATTGAGTTTAATCTCATTGTTGTTTGTTGAATGTTTACAGGCCCTAAGAATGACTGAACCTTTTTGTCGGTTAATGTCCGATCTCGATATGATCGTCGAGCTTGAGCCCTGGATTCTAGAGCCCATAAATAATTAGGTGGTAATGGGGTTAATAATACTTTTTGGACCACCCTCGTAGTACTAGAGGTGCTAGATTTACCCCCAAACCCCTTTTTGGTAAAGGTCGTGGCTACGCTTGTAGACTAATCGAATGTGGCGAGCAATTAAGCTTGGTTTAGTGTGTTTAAGTTGTTTGATTAGCGCTTGTATAATATGACAACTCGTGCTTATATAAATGAGTGTGGTTAAAACTATCCCTATTTGTTGATTTGGTGAATTGTGTATGCTTCTGCTTGCGTATTTAATTGAATAAAGCGATTGGGTCGGCGATGTTTCCTGGGACGTCGCAATCGAATGGCCTAAAGGAAATGAATGACGACAAGCGCGAATTGTCGCGCATCTCGAGCAGGTGGGGGTGTGACAATTAAGTTCTTTGATGTAAATGCTACTCTGACATTGAATAGGCCACCAATATGTTTAATTCACATATTGATAGGAGATCATTCTACTTCAAGTTTTGTTAGGCAAGTGTTAATGTGATACTCGAACTTTGCCCCTTTTCTTATAAAAGAAAAATAGCCAAACACACTGTAAAAATGACTTGATTGTACTAAATCCAAAATATTTAGGATTTTATTGCAATTTTCCAAATGTTTAAAATTTGATTGCATATTTTAAAAAATCATTTAGGATTTGATTGCCCTTGAAATATTTTGGCTTTCAATAACAATGTAACTAAAATAGCCCTTTCTCTTAAGCGAAAAAAAGAAGAAGAGCATTTTGCAAATGATGATAAAGCCATTTAGATTTTAAACGTTTTACGCCTGATTAGGTAGTTTTCTTTTTCCCTCTGCAACTGGGTCACTACACAATTTTAAATTTAAATGTGAACTAGATGACAAGAGACGATAAAAAATAATAATAAATTTGTAATATCTCTAAAATGCACGTAAATTTTATAATTGAAAAACAATTGGTAGACACACTTTTTTTTTTCCTTATTAGGCTTCACTTTTAGTTATTTTATTCAATATTATATCACTCTGAAATAATTTAAACAAACCAGCAAAAGAAAGCAATTGAAAATGAGATCGCTTGGACCACATGAACGCTTCTATTTACACCCGACTGAATTAGGTACACAATTGAATGAATTTGCCTACTCAATTTTTTTTTTTGTTGATAGATTCTTGAGGATTCTATGGTTAGAGAACCAAGTTTCAAAAAGTCCCATCAATCAAACTAGTAAAAATTCGTTCTAAATATTTCATCTTTTTTTTTTTTGTCTGTACTAAATATTTCATTAAGAAAGCTAGAAATGTCTGGAAAATTCCACATATTATCCGTTAAGCGGTACATTCATTAATAATGAGCACAGATGAGGGTTAAGATAAATTTACATCAAGATATGGAAAAAAAAAAATTAATTAGTCGATACTTAGATTGACATGCTGCTCTTAGTAAGAGAGTTATTCCTTTTTTTTTTCTTTTTCTTTTTATTTAGTGAATGATTCACCAAACTTTTATACTCGAATTTGCTAGCCAAAAATCCAATAGGCACATGAAATGTTTTTATCCTTTCTGAAATACGACAATCTATATCCATTAAAAATAACCATCTCCAAGTTAAACCAGATATCACGTGTACATTGTTGTAATACGTTAAATTAAATCAGTTTTTAGACTTGACACATACAGTTATCCTGATAAGGTTTTGAGAGTACCACGCGATAATCATTTTTGAATTCCTTCGAACGATAAATCATGTACAAATATTTGATTGCTTGTGTGCAACAACATTGGAGGATATATTAGTCTTTCAGAGTTCTTTTTTTTTTTTTTTTTATCAGAATCAAACCCTTAAAATTGGTTTTGAAATCCAAAAAAAAAAAAACAAAGAACAAAGAACAAAAGCAAGAGGAATTCCCAATTTGTTCAAGGACTGGACGTGAAAAATAATTTTGAAAATTCACTCATCTCCTCTAATATCAGAAAAGAAAAGAAAAAACAAATTTATTTTTAAATACTCAGCTAACAATTCTCAATCAAAATTTAAAAAGAAAAAAGAAAAAGAGCATGACAAGTTGTGGACTAAGCCATTGTTTGTTTGGTGGAAGATGAATGGTTTGGAAAATATTTTCCTAAAATTGATAGCTTTTATTGTTGTACTTGACGAGGTCCAACCCTTTTATATGGCTTATGGGTTCCATAATTTAATATTTGATATATGCCCAATTTAATTAAATATATTATGGGTAATATATTTTTGACATCCAATTAGGCACGTAGAATCCATATCGTAAACCATGATGGAAGGTTGAGATTTGGCAGTTTTAGAGTTGGTCCCATCACTCTTCTCTATATAAGGTTCTCAATGGTGGAAAATGTTGGCATCCCTTTATCAGCTTTAGGAAGACTTTACTCTCATTGGATCAATAATGGTTTCCTTTGATTCGGGTAGGCCATACTCTCATTGGATCTTATTATTCTAACATGTATCGCTTAAAATTATTATCCAATGAAAAGCATTTTCATTATTGCCAATAATTTATGTCTAAATATTTTTATGAACAATGAAAATATTTTTCGTTCGTTCGTTCATTCATTCTTATAAGATATATACGTGATCACTTTTAAGAAAATGATTTCCAAATCATTCATTTTTCATCAAAATAAATGGAACTTAAATAATAAAAGCTATTTCCCATCCATTCACCAGTATAGACACACAAACAAAAGTCTTGCAGGGGGGTGTGCATCCACGTGAAGTGCCATCCCCTTCTGTTTCTCTCTCTCTCTCCACTCGTTTTCTCGTGTTGGACCACGGAAATAGGGACGTTGGTGAGTATACTGGATACACGTAAGTCCAACGCATTTTGACTTTAAGGTCAAGCCTATCTTGCATAGAATCCAGCCAATCAAAAAGTGAAGATCAATTAGATTCAAATATCCTCGAAACGCCCAAAAGAATTTCCATTGAAGTCATCTATCTATCGGACAAACTTATGGATAATGTCTACTGTCACTCTATGATTGGATAAGGAGCTCTCTCTCTCTCTCTCCCTCTCTCTTGGATTAGCAAATTCCAATCCAAGGTGGGCGATGGTCGGATGCTGGTGCGAGCCCCACCTTAGTACAGTCATACCAGAATCACTTAGGACCATAGGCCACCTGTATCGTTCCTACTTACGGCTTTGAGATATTTTCGAACTCGAGGTGAGTAGTGGTCCAGATTCGCCCCGGAAATCGGCGGGAAGCAACTTGACCGGCTCGGTTTTAGATCGGTTCTATTGGCTTTAGTTGAATTTAGAATTGAGTTTAATTGTTCTCTTCTCTTCTTTTCTTTTTTTTTTCCTATTGTATAGCCAATCAAGTGGTGTCCGAGCCGGTTTTTGTATATCTTGACTAGTCCATCTCTCCGAGCATTTTTAAGGATGCATTCCTCTATACCAGTATGGTGCATTCAAAATTTTGCCACAAATATGAGTAAACTCTCTTGCCATCTAAGCAATCTTCCGGATAGTTCAGAGACAAATGACTTGGAGTATATGGCCTGACCAGTGAACGCAAAAATACTTCAAGACTATTTTTGTGGCATATTCCAAACATCATACTCTATAAATATGATGGGGTGCCTAGAATTGGCCTAAGCTAGATAACTTTTCTAGTACCGGGTTGATAAACAAATTTCTAGGGGGAAAAGAAAAACAATCCTAAACTCAATTTGTTTCTTTGGAAGATTCTTTCGCTTGATATTCTATTGAGATTGCTCGGAGTGCATTTTACATGGAGTTTATCTGTTGAATGGCACTAATTTTCTATTTACCATTGAATCCACATTTCTTCATCCATTTGAGCTTGATTTAGGTACTTATGTGTCTAGTTAATTACTTCACTATATGAAATTGCACAATGGGAAATGTTTTTGGAGAGGATTTGTCTCGATTCGGTCAATTCTACAGCAGAATAGTCACGAAATTAGGTGGTTCCCTTTTGAGTTTCAACCTTGGATACCCTGGACACATTTACTCTTAATTTATATAAAGATTGTTAGATGAAACCTTTGTATCGGAAGTCATCATTGCAATTATGTGGTGCCTCAAATTGATAATAGATAATGGGAAATCAAATTACTAAATACAGCTTTTTCGATATCTACATGCACACACGTTAGACTTTTGAACATAAATGGATTAATGAGAAGAGCATTTTGGTTATAAATAAGAAATGGGTTTTTTTTTTCTTTTTTTACCAGGAAAGCATAAATTTAAGAAAAATGTCTTGGAATGCAAATCTAGATTTCCATATCTAACTCCATGCAAAAGATAGTAATGTTACATAACCGGAAGTACTTTGAATTTTGAAATACAATTTATGTATCATGGTTCATAATTTTTTTGCTCCATCTTGTCGAGAGCTATGGGAATAAAGATTCAATTCTTATTCTGAACAGTTACATATGTAGGCATAGAGTAGGGAAATGAATATTTAGTCCAATAAGAACTAGAGCCTTAGTGGATTGGATTAAAATATTATACTATTGTTCTTTGAATTTTATATTCGTTGTGAATATTGGCATATTACTCAGTCAATGACTGAAGTGATAAACCTGATCAGTGCTGAAAATTTGTGTTTTTCCATATTCAATAATGATGGATAGTATTATGGATAATTTTGATCTCATCCGGTGTTTGAGGTGACGTAAAAACCGGATATGTCCGTAACTGTCCGGTTATTAAACCCTAAGAATCGGTACAATTTGGAAATGCCCAGAAATTATACAACCAATGCGAGCCCCACTTCGCCGGCCGTCACAATCTCTAACGCTAGCATTTGCCGGCCACCATGGGAGGACCAAGACTAGGACAGTAGATCGTCGCCTCCGACCACCATTTGCGGCCATTCGGGGTCGTGTTGCCCGACCGGAGCTTTTCGATGATTCCTCCTCTCACCCTTTCAAGCCTCTTCTCTTCCTCTTCTTCATCTTAGCCTTTCCCTCTCTTCTCTAGATTTCTTGCTTTCCCCATCACTACTCACCACCTCTGGAATCCTTATTCAGAGAGACAGATCTTCATTGCCGCCTAGAGAAGCGTAATGGAGGTCAAATGCTGGAGGCCAGGTTCCTTGGGATGAAGCTCATCAGCTCCATCTCCTAGCTCGCTCGCACCGAAGCGTTCTGCGAACTCCATCTCATCACCAATCATGACCCGACTCTCGCCCCTTAATGGCTGAGGCCGGGGCCATTCCCTACCTGTTCAAGACACTCCACTCTTCCTCTCCCGATGCCCGGGAGAACACTGCCGCCATGCTCTTTAAAATTTCCATCATCACCAAGGAAGCCATGATGCCCACTCACGGCCTCCTCAACGCTTTCTCCCACATCCTTGCCCACCATGGTTCCACCTCCGCCCCTGACACTGCGCCTAGTCGTGGCACGGTTCGCAGGGTGCGAAGAGAGCGAGGAGGCCTTCCAGAAGGTGTCATGAGTTGGGGTTTTGGCAGATTTATTGGACTTCATGACTGTCTTAAGCGTGGGATTTTTAATTCTGTCCTAGATACGCCAAACATTTGATGGAATCTGTCGCTGCCGGATGTGTGCGTAGACTGTGGTTCATCTGGCCTTTCGTGGCCTCCCGCTGTTTTTTTGCCTTATTTGGCTGTTTCGCTTCCTTAGGCCTGCTCTTGCAGTCCTCTTTTGCATTCGGCTTCCTTCCACTCACTCTGACTTGTTATCTTGGTGAGTGCAAGTTTTGTGACGCCGGATCTTTTTGTAATTATTGGTTAAAGCTCAATATATTCTTACCCTTCCAAAAAAAAAAAAACATTTGATGGAATCTTCCACAATTTGGAACTCCACCTTATCCTGTTCCATCTCAATCCTTGTTTGGATAACCAAATGCAGCCTAAGAGAATTCATTTTGGACTGATATGCATGCAGAAATATCCGTGCAACATTTTTTTAATAGAAGGAAAGAAATGGGTCGGTACAGAAGTTTCCCCTCACGAAAGATTTTTAAAGAGTATTATTTTCGGCAATTGCGGCCTTGTGAATGTGTACTCCCTCAGCCGTACAAATATGTGATGTCATTTTACATGGCTTGCCTCGCAGACATAGAACAACCATCAGAAGTTCCTCTCATTATGAGCCAGTTGCTTTGGATAATATTGCAGTCGCAGAGCTGGTAACCACAATCTCTCTCTCTCTCTCTCTCGCTCGCTCTCCAAGGTGACAAAGTTCCACAATTTTCAGCAGTTTTCTAAATTCTGGATTAAAGGGTCTTGATTTCTATACCTTCTCTTACATATTTAGAAATACTATTTTTTTATGGTCAGTCTCAATTCCTTTTTGGCGCAAATAATCGCCTAATAACAAGGTAGAGAAACATAAGGGTTCAAATCATGACGCACTTCTTCTGTGCCTGGCTTTGTGTTCATTTTCCTCGATTGTCTGTTGCAATTTTTTTCGTATGGCTCGGTTCCCACATGATAGAAATACTAGGGGATATACTGAAAAGGCCCTTTGCTTGACCACTCTTTCATTTGGAAACTATGCAGTCATATTCATCTGCAGGCCGAACCTCCAGCGAAGATTATCAGCTTTGGAAGAGTAAAGTGAGGAATCTAACTGGGGTACCAATTCATAGAATCACTATCTTACGGTTGGTCAATATCACCTGCCCCTTTTGAGCAACTGCTCTCTTTAAAATGTTAAGGGGATGTTCTTTCTAAAGTATGTTAGTTCTTCAGACATGTATGTTATGCAACATGCTCATCTTTTTACCAACAAAAACTTAAGTAGACGAAGTTGGAATTTTCTTGTTAAATGTGCCATCAATTGTTGCAGGCCACGGACACAATTTGAGACGAAAATGAGAAAAATTTTGTGGTGAATCCATTTGCTCCATCAAGGGTGTTCGAGTGCTTTTCAAGTGCTTTTCATCTTTCTCGTGTTTGTTCTGCTGCAACAGTGCACTAATGCCTTTCTCTCTCTTGCCTGCAGTCATCGAAAGACTGATCGTGAAAGAAATTTATGTATCTCTACCTCTTTTCTCATCCAACTTCAGCTTTGTTTGTCTCACAAGAACCCAGATTTGATCATATACCTTGGGCAGATGATATTATGCTAGAGTAATATTGCACAATGCAAAATGTTTGTGCATTGTTACACAAGATCACATGGTGATCCATTGTCTGTTGTGGTGATAAGATATGGCTTTTCAGTGAAACAGCATAAGATACACAATCAATGGCATAAGTATTTATATAATAGTATTGTGAATTTCTTTATCCCAACATATCACTCTTTAATTATACTGCTTAAGACACGGCGTATCCAGTTGGTCCAGTTATCAATCTGATGGAAGTGCAGAAAAATTCATTCATCAAAGACAAGATGGATTTCTGCATTACACCAGAGCACAAGGAAACTAAAGATTTAACCCAAAAAAAAAAAGGAAACTAAAGAAAACACACGAATTGATAGGAATAACAGGAGAAAGGCTTTGGATAACGAGCGGATGCTAAAATATTGCGAACCCTGCATCTGTTAGGGTTCCTGACGATGATGTCGTACATGTGAACAGATCCAGGTATCAATCCGATTGAAGTGCAGAAAAATTCATTCATCAAAGACAAGATGAATTTCTGCATTACACCAGAACACAAGGAAACTAGGAAAACACACGAATAGATAGGAATAACAAGAGAAAGACTTTGGGTAGTGAGCAGAGGTTATTTATCACGAACCCTGAATATGTTAGGGTTCTTGACAACGATGTCGTACATGTGAACAGAGTTGAACTTGGAGAAGTCCCTAGGGAGAGAGATGAGATCGATGGAAGAGTGCTTGTGGAACTGCAAGAGCTCGGAGCCTGTGCTCGAGTACCGCTCCCACCCAAGGCCCCTCAGGATTTGCTCAAGTGACGAGTAAGACGAGACGACCTCGCCCGATGGCAAGTGAACTAAGGCCTTCCTCTGCCCGCCTTGATCCGCCTGACGGATCACGCCATCCTTGAAATTCCAAACTCCCCCCATTCTCAAATTAAGAAAAGGGTTACAAGTGTTTGGCCTCTTTTCTTTTGGTGATTAATGGGGAGGAAGATGGAGAAGAGGGAAGTTCTTGTTGAGTCGTGGGTGTGAGAGCAAGGCAGGTAGCGAGAAGGGTATATATACTAGCAATGAGATTAATAGAAACAAAGGCAAAATTCAATCCTCTGAGCAAGAGTGGACTAGTGAAGGAAGATAATGATGTAAATGTTTTGGATTTTAGGTATAGAATCAAGATATTGTGGCCCCCAAATTGGGTCCTAGCATTGAGGGGGCACAAGGGGATGACATGGTGATTTAGAGAGCAACCCAAACGGGCAGAATCTCCCTCATGTTTGGGGGTGTGAGCTTTTGAGTTGGCTCCAGTGGGGGAATCTTGGGACAACTCCATGGCGTACTATGCTGAACTAGGCTGTGGTAACACCCCCCACATACACATCACGAGATGTCCACGTGAAGGTCAGGGGTCTGAGGTTCTCTTCCAAAAGTGCTGGGTGGGTTTGGCTACTGAAAGCGCCTACATGGGGATTCATTTTTGCTGGTGGGACTCATCGTTTGCTACAAAAGTTGAAACCTTAAAGGTGGTATTAGTCCTTTACTAGTCAAATCACATGAAAGCTTTGGGCTTCTGTGGCTCCTAGGGCCATTGGCTTTTCACCCAGAAAAATCCCCAGAGAATAATAATAATAAATAAAAACAAAGAAAAAAAGAGCTGTTGTCCAGAACTTACATTAAATGAAGACAAGAATCAGCTTAGCCTTGATTAAAATTATATTTAACAAGGCTAACGATAGGATATGAAACTTCGACTATAGTGCCAACACATCAAACTACGCTCACGAGTCGCAAAGAATAATGATATTAGCACATGTTTGTGGAAAATTTGCAGGACGAGAAGATTATTTACAACAATTTAAGCAGCAAATACCTTTATAATTCTATCAAAATCAAGACAAGGAAAAGAACAAAACCACAAATATTAATAAGGAAACTTTATCGGATCTGGACAAGGTTTAAAGAGGAAAGGATATGATGATTCGATAAAGAAGCTATAAATCATACACCGAGGCTGACTATAAATGATTTATGTTGTCCTTGAATGCTTTAAACATGTGGGAGCCAGCAAAATTTCCTGCTTTTATTTCCAGATCCGTTCAATTAATTGCGGCTTTGGAGAGTTAAAGACCGAATTAGACGTCACATGAACATCTGGTCTGACGAGCAGCTTAATCAATCATTGGTGAGGGACATGGAGATCAAGATCTTGTTCCTAATTATTGGTCTGATGGGAGTTCGAGTGACTGATGATCTACCCTAGCATAGCTCCTAAAAATGTGACCTACCAGCCCCCAAAGCTTCTGATCACAATTTTTGTTGATAATATCTGAGTCAATTTCAGAAATAATTGAGCCGGAATGTACCGTTGTCAAAATGGACCACCAGTTCTAATCTCTCTCTCTCTCTCTCTCTCTCTCTAGGGTTGTAAGTCTTGAGTACAAATCTAGTTGCCCTAGAAGTGCAATGTTGCCCACATGGTGTCACATGGGATATATGGTCCTCCACCTCGACAGAAAAGGCCTTTTTTCCCCAGCAAGTCTTGTCCATACCATGATTAGCATGACCTCTGTCCTTTGATTGCTTACTTTTACTTTGTCAATTCGAGAGAGAGAGAGAGAGCCTATCCACTTGCATTGTGGCTTCACTATATCCCAATTTTCTTTCATTTCTAACAACTACTTCCTCGGATGTTTTTAAATTCTAAAGAAGAATATTTTAAATTCTTTTTGTTTGGGTAAAAATGAATTCTAAAGAAGAATATATCCTAAAGAAAATGATCTGCTTTTCTTGTATTCGGTTGTCTCCTTCAAAAGAAAGACTGCAGTATTTTTCAATATTTATTATTAAAATGTTATGAAATACACTATTGAGGACAAAAAGACTTGAGTATAGTCCCGAGACCCTAGTGCTAGCTCCGGGTCCACAACACGAGGATCCTGTACTTTGGCCATTGGGGTCCTGGGAGCAAGCCAATAGCGTCCTAGTCCCAAGTGGCGGGGATCTGTGTCCAAGCACCTAGGGTCTTCGATTAGGGTGTCGAGTTCGAGCATCGGGGATTTGTGTCCTGGAGGCTTGGGTCCTAGGTTCTAGCGGCTAGTGACTCACGTTCTATGATCATGGCCCGTGTCATTTACCTAGAAACCTTGATCCAATCACTCGACATGGTCATACGTCAGTGGAGGTCAAGTTGTATTCCAGATAATGATTTCTCATTTATTTAAAAAATCATTTTGCCAACTTTTAATATAATTCTTCACTAATCTATAAGGTAATCTATTGAGTCATTTTCTAAGAGATTCAAATGCTAGCAAATAAGGAAAAGCCTTTCTTTGATGGTTAATTTTCCACGAAACAAACAGTGAGTCTTTGATAATTTCATTTTATTTCGTTAGGTTGTCTTATGATAGCTAGGGCATCTAAATGGTGACCTATATGATATTGGATACATGGGCCCTTGATTTTACCTAATAACTATCGTTCCGAATGTGACATCTCTAAGTTTGAACTAGAACTAATTTTGTCGGTCAAGGGCAACGTCGCAACCGACGAAGCAGATGATCGAATATTGGACTTATTTTACAATCACCCCTTTTTAATACTATTTAAAACTCTAACTAATAAAAGAGAAGCAGTAACATTTCAATGACTTAATACACGTGTTCTTAGATAGATGCATGTTCATGCATCTAGCTAGCAACAAAATTCGATGCTATGTTCGCATCCTGTCAATAGTCTTTTTACTTGGCTAAATACTAAGAAACAACACACCCTTCTATAGTTAAGACATTTATAAGACGATATTTCAAATGATTCGTACAAATATGACCATTATATTTAATTCATTTTCCACTCGACTTTTCAAACCTATTAAAAGAATACAACCTTTTAACTGTAGGTCAATTTTGGCATCTTTTAAGTTTTATTAAAAAAAAATTATTGTCTAAATTCTTGCATCGCGTCTTGACAATTGGCGACATGCTTGCCACGGTATTTATTTACTTTGTTAAGTTTCTCTATCTATCCGGTTAAAAATGAGTCAAATGTAAATAATTAGGAGGAGTACTACATGATGAAAAAAAAGTGTAATTTCACAAAACTTCATACCTGATTTCCTTGGTTAATTATGCAAAAATGGAAACATTATGACTTTGGCTTGCCTTTAGCCATTTAACCTATAAAAAAAAAGGAGGCGAATATTAAATGAGCCTTCAATTGCTCTGTCCCACTTTCCCAAAAGGAGGAACAAGAAAAAAAGAAAACCAGTCGAAATAAATCTGTGAAATTTTCTTTTTTCAAAATAAATTCTTCTAAAAAAGTAATTCTCGACATAGATTCTCTCAAAACTATTTTCCAAACTAGATTTTTCACTATCACATCACGTCGAAGGATTGCCTAGTCATCATCATCCTTATCCTAGTCGCTTTTACTTCTATTCTAAAATTAGAAAATTAACGTTGACATTCTGCATAGGTTTTGGTCTTTAGAATTAATCGATCATAAATAATTAGAACCACCAAATTTAAACTCAATTCATTTGTTACTCCACAAACTTAGTCAGTTAGTGAGCTTAAATTCCAAATATGGATAAAATGCATTTCAAAATACATTTTTCAATCGATGTGCCCTATGTTGAATGTAATTACAAAGATTAGATTAAACTCTAAGAGTTCAGAAAAAGGTATGTTTCTATTAATATGTACGGTGTTACGGTTTGAATTTATAAATGGTTAAAAGTAAAATGAAACTGGTAGTAATAACAGAATTTTAATAATAGATGATTAAATTATATCTTATCTCCAAGAATAAAACTTTTATAATGGTTAGTATAACATTATCAATTCACTTTTCTAAGACAGAAAATATTTTCTAGCATTGGTAAACTATTGTCACTAAATTGAAAGATAATAAAGAAAATGAAAATCGAGAAACGACAAAGATCTATTCGCTACTTCATATAAAACTTATATATACAGTCTATATAACTTTAATCTAAATAAAAATTCTTAATAATTCGATGAGAGATGCAAAAGTGATTGAGATCGGGAGTGTGATTACTAGGCAGTAGGCAATATTCAAACTAAACACATTGCGGAGTTTGATTTGGGGAAAAACGTCTCATCTAGATTTATTTAGAGAATCACTTGAGATATATTTTGGAAATAATTAAAAAAGGGTCTCTATCAACCTCAATTGAAATAGAAAGTGGTGCCAAGCCGTATTTATTTCAATTTGGATTTATGGTCCACCCTATTGGTCGCAAGAGATGAACTCACGTGGTAAAGAGGCATGAACTTTGGCCTAATATGTATAAAAGAGTTTGTATATATATGTCCAGGAATACTTCCAAATTGATCACTAGAGCCTTCTATTAACTAGTTTCGACAGTAATAAGAGGGAAGCCTCTTGAAAAAAAGAAGAAGGAAAAAATGTGGTCACCGACATTTTCCAATATTGCCAAAATGTATAAAAAAAAAAAAACACCCCTGTGCTGTTGTAGAGACAAGGGGACCCTTGGACCAGTACGCAATTTTGCTTTGCTTGTACATTGACTAATAATTACTAGTGGATAAGGAAATTTGCTTGGTATCTCCTCGTAGCTGGCGCTGTCAGTTGGCGCGTTAGAGGATTTTGAGGTCATATGTTCGGACGTCAGTAATTGTGTGCAAATTGCCATGTGCACCTAACTGGTTGGCAAAGCTTACAGCTTGTTCTCTGTGCTTCCAAGTGGCTATGTGCCCCTGCACTTGTGCATCTGAATTGTTAAAAAAAGAAAAAAAAAGAAAAAGAAATAAAGTTTCCCTAGAATCAAGCCATAAAATCTGTATCTTAAAAGCAACAGTCGTATATTAACCTCTACAGTTCTGTTTTGTTATTTAGATATTTTCATCCTTTAAGATAAGATTGAATAAGATAAGGATAAAATTGATTTATGCTATTTTATGCACGGTTTTGTATGTCCAAATATATATTATACGAATGTGTGTTTTGGGCACATGGACAAAATTGGATTTTGAGTAAAATTTGGTAAACAATTATTGGAAATTTGACCCAAAAAAAAAAACACTTACGCAAGGAGTCTTGAATGAGTAGTGAACGGTGTTCACCCTTCACTACCCAGGCCTGCCATGAGCAACTTTGCTTGCTTAGCTGCCGTTGCCATTGCCGTTGCCGCCACCGCCACTGCCGCATGGCGATGATGACCTACTTGCAATGGTCAGACATAATCATTCCAAGAGTGAAACCACTAATTGAAAGACCAAATCTCATATCTGGAGCATATTGAGAGAGACCTTGTCCAAGTCGCCATCGTTGAGTGATGAGATCATGTAGTGATGGCCAAGCGACTAGCAATAGATCACAGCTTTACATAGATATGTGATTTGTAACTTGTGACGATGGTTGGGTTGCTCGTTTGGTAAGTAAGGGTCGCGGTGGGTGAGGGCATGCCAATGCAACGCCATTCCTTTTGCTGCTCGCTCCAGTCCAAAACCTCTCTCTCTCTCTCTCTCTCTCTCTCTCTCTCTCTCTCTCTCTCTCTCTCTCTCTCTCTCATATTATATAGTACAAAAAAGGAACAATAAAAGGAAAGAATATCTCCTAGACAAGTCATATGGAATCATCTCTCTCTCTCTCTCTCATATTATATAGTACAAAAAAGGAACAATAAAAGGAAAGAATACCTCCTAGACAAGTCATATGGAATCAATTCTAATCCTAAATTGATCCCATTCAAATGTGCGTGCGCGCGTGCGTGTCCAAAACACCTAACTTGTTTAATAGATATGTGTGGTGTCTTTGACATAGAGGCTTGGTGAAAATATTTACAGGCAGTTATGTGGTTCTAAATCTCCTTGTCTCGATTATCCCTTCTTAGATCTTGTCGAGTGAAGTGACAATTAACTTAAAGATGCTTCATTCTTTCACGTACTATGAGATTTGTCACAAGTTTTGAGTGTTGCATCATTGTCACAAAATAGCATGGTTGGTCCTTTAACTTGAAACCCAAGGTCTAGAAGTAGGCCTCATATTTATATTATTTCACAAATAGTTTGGCCATAGCTCGATATTCAACTTCGGTTGATGACAAGGATATGGTGGACTGCTTTTTTGTTTTCCATGAAAGCAACGAGTCCCCAAGTTTAATGTAGAAAGCAGTGATAGATCTTTGGTTGTTGCATAATCCTTGTCATAGTAGGCTATCACCTCCACTTTATATCTTTGAGATAGAAGTAGCCCAAGTCCTAAGTATTTTTTCAAGTGCTTCACAACTTTTAAAGCGACATTCATATGAAACTATTTTGGATTGTGCATGAACTAACATAACATATGTTGGGTATGGTCATGGTGAAGTATGTTGACACATAATTTTAAGTCGACATGTCATAAGAAGTAAAAACTTCGAAATTAAGATTTCCAATTGTGATGGAACCTGATTCTCGAGTAAAAAGTATCATTTTTTGTTTCTTTTTCATTGGCCTTTCATTTGTGGATAATTTTCTAACTATTCTCATAAAAAAAAAAAACCCAAAAAGTAAAAAAGTTGACTTTTTGATCAATTCTTTGAGTAAAAGTCAACCCTAAGTCAAAATAAAAAGTTTCCAATTAGTCACAATTTCACTTTGGCCACAGTAGTGATAAGTTACTAAAGGGTTGACTTTTGATCAAATCTTTGATCAAAAAAATTGAAAAATGTAAAAATGGAAAAGTCATCTCGTTTTAGCTTTAATTTGACTTTGTCATTGAAAATTTTACAAAAATCGATTAAGAACCTCATTTTCCAAATTTTTCGATTTTATGTTCAAAATCGATCAAACATAAAATTATTTTATTTCTTGTTGTATTTTGTCTTAACTTATTTTACAACATTTGAGCTATAAATTATCTAGAAGTCATTTCAAGATTATTTGTGCGACCATTTCAGTGATTTGACATAAATAGGCAAAACTTGCTGTTTTCGACCCTAATTAGGGGTTCTAATTGTTCATGGTATAAGAGCTATTATCCTAAATCAACTCATTTTCTCAAACTGAATTCAAATCCATGGTCAATTTTGGCAAATTCACTTGGGAAATCTCTAATTTGATGGATTTAGCTTACTTGAACTTTGGAAATTCAAGCTAATGAACTTCAATTGGTGTAATTCAAGTTAACCCATTCTAGATTAAGCTTTAATTTGATAAATTGAGGTTTAATTCCATCATCAATTGAATTTCGACATAAAGTTCATACCGTTATTCTAGTTCAATTTCGATGCATTAAGCCATCATGAATATGGATAATTGAATCAATTGACATCTTGTTGTATCAATTAAAGTCAATTTCAATTAATTTTGTTTTTGAGGACGAGAATTGCACAAATTACGCTGATTGGCTAGGAATTCTAAATTCTCACACCCATTGAATTTAATCATGATTTTCAATATTCTTGAAGTGATTAAGCCAATTAAAATCAATTAAAATGTTTTTAAGAGATTTGATTGGTCTAATTTTAATGAATTTGGACCGTTTCCTTTTGAATTAGCCTATGCTCCTTCTAATCGAATGAATTCTTTACAGGGACCTAATTGCACACAATTTTGGAAAAAATCGGCCAAAACCAACCTAGAATAGCCAAATCAATCAAAACCAATTTAGACCGGTCCAACTAGCCTGTAGCAAGAAATGGCTAGCTCGGCCATTTTCCAACGACGTTCCAGTGGCCGGTGGTTGACGACCACCCCCCACTAGCCAACATCATAGCCGACTCTCCTATACCCCTCTTACACAAAAATTATGGAATTACCCTTGGTGAATTAACTAGATTGCCCCAAAGTGCCATGTCACTAATCCTAATCATTAAGGTTAAGCCAATTAGGAAACGTGCTTAGGGATTAAGTATTAAATCTTAGCCATTCATTGATGATTAATCATAACCATTCATCTAGACATGTCATTGATCCATGTGATTATTCTTAAACTGATAAGATTAAGTCTTGATAAAGAAGGAACAATATGAGGCCTTCCAAATAGAGGGGGCTGCATAATTTCCTCACCTCCTCATCGCCGGTCACCCCCACGTCAGTGCCCCCACTGGCGAATCACCACCACCTTGGAGACTATTGACAAACCTTCGAGCCAACTGTGACCATTGACCAGCCTAACAGTCGTCGGCAAGCCTTCGATCGGCCACTTTCTCTCCTTGGCTCCAATACCATGTTCGGCACCAGTAGAGAGATTTGGCGGTTCATGGCTTTCATTCAGCGTCCGACAATCCCCGAGGAGGTCCGGGCCTCACAAGGTGGGCCTCAGCCACTCCTCAAGCCATCCACGACTTGATTTTAGCTAGATTCGAGCCGAACTTCACCTAAACCGCTAAACTCAATCTATTGTTCTCAGTTTGCGGCTTTGCATTTGATTCAAAATTGAAGTTCCGTTGTGTGATTTAGATTTTCAAGGAGCTATTCCAGTCATTTCTTGAAGTTCATAAGTGGCCGGCTTAGCTTATTTGAGCTTGAAGAACAATCGCAACAAGGTAAACCTGCTCGGATCGTGAATTCGAGAAAGCGAGGTTGCAATGAGATTGCAACAAGTAACGGGGGCTAAGATTCGTACTTTGGGTTGTGATCTATGTGTAGATGAATGATATGAATGATTGAGGATGATTTTTGATGATATGGTGAGGTTTGTTGATGAGAATATGGCTTAATGATGCATTTTTTTTTTATGGTTTTATAAAAGTTGAAATTCTGATCTAACTAACCTGATTGATGATTAAAATGAGCTATTAGATGAGGTAATTTAGCTTCCATGCTTCAATGAGATTTGAAATAGATCTGACAAGATATCTAACAACATATCATATGTATGATTTGGTTGTCATTTGCCTTATCAAATGATTGTTGCAATATCATCATTTGATTCTGGAAATTCGGATGAGAGATTAGACTCATTTGCTTAACATTTTCAATTGAGCTTGTAGATGACTTTAATTGTCTTTGATGCCTTATAATGATTTATAGAGAATTTCGTGATGTTTATGTGGACATCTTGTTTGTTAGATTGGGCCTTTGTTTGCTATGTCTAATGATTTTTACAAAATTGTAGGTAGATCAACAAGTAGTTCATGTGTTGTTTCAATGTTTTGTTCCAACTAATGATTGTTGTTTGTCAATTTTTTGTGATTTTTTTTAAGTCAGTGCTTTCAAAAAAAAAACTTGGAACACATGAATCTATGATATATCAAAATTTCATAATTTTTTTTTCATGTCATTTAAATAGGTCGAGCATCAATAAATCATTCATGTACTAATTTGCAAAATAGGGTTTCAAACCAATCTCTTCATGTTCTGCGTTTTTTATAAAATCATAGAATCAAAATCAAGAGTAGGTTTCAAAAAATAGGGTTTAAAAAAATCTCTTCATGTTCTGTGTGACATACATATGTAGAACATGTAGAAATTTCGAAGGTTTTGAAATTCATTAGGTTAGGATGATTGCCTTTGAACCATACATATTCCATTTTGTAAAGTTCAGCTCATTGATTTTGCTGTTTTTATTCTTTGGTCTTGAGCAAATGCATTCAGATTCAAGAATAAGTTTCTTCATGAAAGTTGTAGGTGCTAGCATGTTTTATATGCCATAAAATTTTCATGGAAATCTCACATCATTAGACAGGCATGAATAGATTGTCATTGTGTAATGCCCTATTTGTGACGTTGCTGTTACTGGCCTTCTTGAATGTTGTTCATCATGATATGATATGTGACATGTGCAATTTGTGGATCAAATGAGATTTATTAATTTGGTGAAAGAGGCTTAGAATTGAATAGGTGTCCTTCTATAATGCTAATTTTGCTAAATGACTAATGTTTGTTCATTGATTTTTGTAAATTCATGCGTTGACAATTTGACATACTGAAATTTATTATAAAAAAAATTCAGAAAATAAAATATGATTTGCTATTTTTGTCAACCCTCTTAAAGTTGCAACCATTGCTGAATTTCATTTCCAAAACTGATCTTTGTGGGAAGAAGTACACCCCAAGTGCCAAAACTTAGCATGAATGGATATGTAAGTTCCAAAAGTTAGGAAAGTAATACTTAAGTGTCATCTACGGTGAACTTCGCCGAAAATCCTACATAGCAATTTTTTATTATTTTCTTTACCTACATAACTCACTGGAAAGTTGACTTAGCAAAGAAATGCAAAAATGACGTCATTTTGAAGCGGATTTGAATTTTAATATATAATTTAATTTAATTATAAAAATTAATTAAAATTAAATAAATTAATAAATTAAAAAGGGAGGGAGGGAGGAAGAAGGCGGTTGGCCGTGGCTCGGCGACCCCGGCCGACACTTCCCCCACCTTCGCCGGCCCTTCCCGGCGATGGCGGGAAGGCGGTGGCGGCGAGGGCTCAACCCTCGCTGTGTGCCTCCTTCCTCTTTTTTTTTTTTTTTTTAAATAAATTTTTAAATATTTTTTAAATTTAATTTAATTAATTTTTATATTAATTATTTATCACGTCAAAAGCAAAACAACGTTATTTTTGCATTTGTCTAAACGCGTCAACATCTAAAATGACATTGTTTTACACTTACCTCACCGAAAAATCGCCACGTCAACATTTTGGTCGGATTTTCTCGCAATTAGCACTTAAGTGATCAATTTTACTCTAATTTTGACACTTAAGTGTTACTTTCCTAACTTTTGGCACTTAAATATCCATCCACTCCAAGTGTCTAGCACTCGATCTTTGTACATTGTTTGAGTTTTTATAAATTCATATGGCACAAATCATTAAATGCATGCTTCACGAAAGTTTCAAACAACTTTTTAATCTTTTATTTGGCATTAGATTCGTTAAGTTTGAAATTCTTTATGGTATTCAAAAGAGAGTTTGATCAAAGTGCCATTAATTACGCACCCAAGTTCTCATTGGACACCCAAAGGTATTTCACAACTTTAATGAAATCAATGACCTTTTATGAAAATTATCAAAACCCAAAAGTTTTATATGTCGATCTAAGCTTTCTTTTGATATCAAGTTTGTCATGATCAAATCATATTTGATGGTTCAAAGGACCCAATTAGTGTGCCGACATTATTCGCACCCTGGTCTTGGAATTTATTTTCCAAGAACATCCAACCTGTCTCAAAATTTAAACAAACTTAATATCCTTGTTTGGTATCACTTGTAACTTGAAAACTTTCTTTTAAGGACTGAATTGCAATTTTAAAAACTTATGTCCTTGATTGCAATTTTTCAAAATTTATATCCTAGATTACAAATCTTTAAAAAGTTAAATCCTTTTGTCGCGACCTACCCCTCGAGGGGAGGGAGTAGGTTTATGGGGTATTGCCTAAAAGACGGGCCTATGGCTCATGATTAGGCTTGGGCTCTCCCAAGCCCATATCTTGTGCGACATTAAGGTATTTTCAAGAATTTTGTAAAAAAGAGTCGCCACTATATTGGGGTCGTCAAGAAACCAAGTGAGGCATAAGAGTGTATCTCACTTCCTATGCAATAAGAGAATCTAGGGTTGGAAACTTGATTACACTAATTGTCCAATTAATGTTATTTCGGTACCTAATTTTATTCATTTAAAAAAAAAATATTTTTGTCAAGCAATTTGAATTGATTTTAGGCATATCTACTAACACGTGAAGTGATCATGCATGTACATATTCATCAACATAATAATCAACAATCAAAGAAAGCATTAAATGCACATCATGGGATAGCAAAAATTTAACATTAAGAACATAAATACTAATCCTAGCTAGACTAAATGGAAGTCAAAATCATCAACATACCAAAATTGCAAAATTAAGGATATTCGTCCTTAAGGACAGCTAAAACCTCTTGAGCAAGATTCTAAATTGAAAGACTTCCATTTTTTTTAAAAGAAAAAAATAAACCAAGAGATTAATTTTAACATTTTTGAATATTTTTTTAATTTTTTAGAGTTTTTTTGGATTTTTTATTTTTTTTTTTTTAAAAGGTCGAATTTTTTTTTATGTTTTCTGAGTTTTTGAATTTTCAGAAAATTTTTTGAATTTTTTTGAAATTTTTTGAATTTTTAATATGTTTTTAATATTTATTATTATTATTATTATTATTATTATTATTATTATTATTATTATATTCAGGAAAACGGGTTTGGATCGGGTAAAACCAATTCGGCCCACTGATCCGATCCGAGCCCAGTCCAACCCACGTCGGATAAAAAAAGATTCTCTCTTTCTTTCTTTTTTAGTTTAGTTTTTTTTAAAGAAAAAAATATTTTTTCCCTTTTTTTTTCTTTTAATCTTATCCCGACTTTATCTTTTCTGCTGCTCCATCTTCTGCTCAATGGTCCTTCCCGAAGCCATTTTTTGCCATTTTATAGTTTTCTATTTTTTTTTTGTTTTGCTTTTTTTCTTATTCTTTACTTTTCTTTTTCTTTTGCTTTTTTATTTGTCTTTTTCCCATGGTCTTCTTCCCCACGAATTTTTTTCTCCGCCTGAAGCCTCCTCCTTCTGCACCATACATCAACGCCGGCCGAAGCAACTAGCGTCGACCGCCGGACCACCGCTGCCCACCGGTCATCCCCTCGACCGGCGCTGGCCATCGCCGGCTACCTATTCCGGCGACCACTAACCCATTTCCGATGCAACGAGAAGTTTCGTCGACTCAAATACATGCAAATATCTCGCGCAAATCGCTCGAAAACACGATGAATACAGGCAAGGCAACAAGGATTCAGCAAGCACGGGGGCAAAAACGAGCCGGTCCAGCGTTAAAACGCAGGCTACTTTTTGGTTTTCTCTAAGGCATTTTGTCGAGCACATGGTCTGCACTAATGAAACGAGAAGGTTTTCCCTCGATCGAAACTCAAATCGAGCTTAGGCTTCTACATGAGCATACTAGCACGCCCAAAAACATTAATGGAGGCTCAATGGGACCGAAGCTCGCTTGAACTGGTCAACCGCGAGTCCCGATCCGACGCCTTACAAAAATGGAGCATACATGAGTAGAGAAGACAAAACGAGAAGAGCTGCGACGGACAGCAACTCACGAACGGACGACCGATGGCAGCCAAAACCCTCCTTTGACTTCACTCTCTCGGATATCTCTCGCTTCAATCTCCCTCTCAGTTCTCTTGGTGCTTCCGTTCTCCCCCTTGCTCCCCTTTTGAGGGCATCGGCCAGTGCGCATGGCTTCTGCCATCACCAACTCGTTGGTCGGTCTGGCCCCGACCCACGGAACGTGCTGCCTTCTGCCGCTTGCCATTCGTTTCCTCTCTCTGACCTGTACTCCTCTTTTTTTGCAGAGCGTGACCAGCATGAGGAGGAAGAAGACTAGCACGCGGGCTGGGCTTATGGAAAAGTAAATGAAGCTGGGCTTGGCCCAAGCGAAAAGACATACAAAGGAGAGGAGAAAAGAGAAGGATCGGACCAAGCCCAATCTGCCTTCTTCTTTTTTATATTGTTAGATTTACTAATTAGTGATAGTTATGTAAATGCTCCTAATATCTATGCGTAATGGATTTTAAAGAAAATATACACGATGTATTTTAATGAAAGCTATTTATTTTACTCTTTGCTTCCTCATTTTTGTTAGTGACTAATTCCTAATATTGTATGCGATTAAGTCCTAAATAAAATAGTAAAATTTAGGTGTCAACATCCTTTTGGTTTTCTTTCTTGTGTGTATACTTGAATTTTTATGTTTGCCTTGATTGTGAAAGTGAACTGAAAGTGAACTGAAATGTGTAAGTGACCCATTTCAGTTCACTTTCATTGGTTGATTGATTGAGAACCAAGGTCTTATGACGTAAGTGCATGACTTTATGTTTCTTTTGCATGTGTTTTCTAGATGAACGGTCTAGGACTGATGCATGTACATGAGGTAAACCAAAGAGACACACTTAGACATAAGGGATGGCCAAATACTGATGGCTAAAAACAATCAATTAGTGGTTATAGGATGGCTCGAAATGCATGAATATCAAAGGCCAATCCCTAGGCCATGCCTTGTGTTTTGAATTGCTTTAGAATGTTTGCACTTGTTTAATTGTATTTGATTGCCCCCTTGATTGCTATTTTAGCATTAATTAGTATGAGACTAGTTCCAAAGGTGCCCCTTGGAGGAGGTGATTATAGGGACCTGAAGAGAGTGGAATAGCCGATGTCCAATTTGGTTTTGATAATTTGTATCAATTCATTTCTCGATATATGTGTTGGGCTTCCCTTTGTGTTGTATAAATATTCGACGAGTTGTGGGTTTATTTTCTTTCTTACACTTGGAATAATCATCTCTATGATTGTCTTGGTGTTTATTTCTCGTGATACAATTTGAATTTACTCGATTGATTTTTTCTTTCATTTCAATAGTTTAAATAGAATCACACGAATGGACCATCCATATGTGATCACTTAGTATCAAAATTTGAACTTTCTTGAAAAAGTAAAAAGGCCGCTTGATCACTTTAGATAATAACCATACTCATAGGTATCGAAAGGACGCCAATAGAAATCTTTAGTGTAACCCAAGTCTCCGAACCCATGAAATCTCTGGTTTCATGGAAATCAAGGGTGGCCTCTTAGCCCTTGATTGGGTTTCTAGCCGACCCCCAACAAAGAGGCTAGTGGTGACTTCTAGAAAACGTTTTTAGGTTGCCTAAGAACTTCTAATGAACCATTATCACGCGAAGCATGAGTTTGAGAGGACTCAAGTTTATAAATTGACAACATGATTGCGATGTTAGCAAATTGGGAATTCATTTGAAACTGTCGTTCATATGTACTATTCGGATTATACATCCGTTTACAAGGTTGAATGGTTTTTTTATTTGAGATCCATTTGCATGTACCATTCGGATTGACTTTACAAACAACTTTTAAACTTATTCCTTGGGATCAAAAGCCCGGAGAGGTAGATCGCAATAAGGTAGATTAGCTTTCCAATGAGCCTCTCATAGCTTGATGGGTCTTTGAGTAATGGATCATCATTGGGATAATAATCCTACATCATAATCAACCATGGTCAATTTGGCATTCTACTTGATGAGAATAATAGCTAGTTTGCATCCTGATAAGCTTGCTTCTGATGTAATTTCCAAAACAAATTTCCATTGGTTAAGAGAGATTCCTTGGTCTAATCAAGCAATCTCAATCCCAAGAGAATGTTTGGGTGATCCCAAATCCTTAATGTGGAAAGTGGAATGCATGGGTTCTTTAAAACTCTTAATGTTAGATTCATCATTTCCCATAATTATGGCATCAAAATATATTACTAAATAGATAGATACATACCTTTTGTTCATGTGAATAGTGCATAATCATATTTGGATTGCTCGAAGCTTGCAGCTGTAAGTGTACTAGTAAACTTGGCATACTCAAGAAGCTTGTTTGAGACCATATAGGAATTTACGAAGCGACATACTCTATACTCCCCCATCTCCATAAACCTTACTAAAGATCCATATAAAATTATTCATCTAAGTCACCATGAAGGAAGGCATTGTAAACATCCATTTGATGTAGTGGCCAATCATAAAAAGTGATAATCGATAAGAAGGAATGAGTTGTAACATCCTTTACTGCTCAAGAGAAAGTTTTATGGTATTCGAGACCCTCTTATTGTATGAAACCTTTAGTCATTAATCGAGCCTTGTATCGCCTATGTAGCATGGATACTCTCCGGAAGCCTTCGTGTCGTATCCGATACTCCGACACATGTCCGACATGTTCCGACACGTCCCGACAGGCTCCGACACGCGGTTAACGAGTGTCGAACAATCTGACACGTGGTCAACTCTCTCCGACACGCTCCGACACGCGAGTCCAAAATTCCGACACGTGATTCCGACACGCACGGGGTCAATTTTAAAAATTTCTAATATTTGAGGGGTCAAATATAAATATACACAAAAGAAGAAGTAATAAAAGAAGTAATAAAATTGCTATAAATATACACGCACGGGTCTTTTTTTTTTTCAGTTTTGTTTATTAAAAATTGTTTTAGTTTTTTTAAAAGTCTTTTACTGTGAAAGAAGTAATAAAAATGCTATATATGATAAATAAATAAATTTAAAAATATCATTTTAGCATTTTTCTTTAAACAATGTTTTTTTCCTCTAAGTTTTATGTATTATTGTAACAAATTAAAATAATGAATGATATTATTTAATATTTTCGTGTAAATTAATTCTAGGCTATTTATTATTATTTATTTATATATTTATATATAAATTTATATTTAATATATAATGTATCGAAACATGTCGAAATTCTCTATTTTTAAGAAATAACGTGTTGGTGTGTCGTGTTGCGTGTCGCGTGTCCATGTCGATGCTACATAGTGTATCGCTCAATGGAGCCATATGCCCCTTATTTAATCTTGTATACCACTTGCAGCCAATCGGTTTACAATGAGGTGATAGTGATACAATGTTTGAAGTATGATTTTCCATTAAGGCATGCAATTCTGCCTCCATAGCCCCTTGTCAATGTGGGTCACTACCTCATTATAGCAAGAAGGTTCTTGTTCCTTGGATAAACGACTAATACAACATATATGTTCCGACAAGAGTTAATAAAAGGAAACATATGATGAAATGGGATAACGAGTACCTGGTGAATTTAAGTTAGTACAAACATAGTCTTTAGTCTAAGTGGATGGACAAGTAATACAGCCTGAATGTTGTGGTGGATCATGCTTAGGCATGGAAGATGCTGACTCATTTGTAGTAAGCATAATGAGATAGGGGTGATCGGATCCAGGGTGAGTAGGGTCTAGACCTGGACCTTGTTCTCGACCCTGTTATAACCGGTTATCTTTTTTTGGATCATGTTCCCTACCCTGTTTGCATTGGACCCTATTCCCAACCCATCATGTTTTTCCAGTCCGGGAATAGGGTTAACCCTGTTTATATTGGAACCTGTTTTACAAAAATTTTCTGTTTTCACCCTTCTCACAGGACCTTGAAACGGCTCAATAACAAAGATGTTAATGGCAGACAGAAAAGAAGAAACACAAGTAATGAAAACAACTAAATGCAGAGAGTCCATAGTTAATAATTGTGGCTTTGTCAACCACTGTTAGTGAGCTTCTATTTCGAGAGGCAAGCTCTCACTCGATCATTGGCCACACCTCATACACAGCAATGACACATCAGAGTGATACGGACAGGGGAAAATGAGATATAATAGAGAAATTTGAGCATACAAGCAACGATTCCAATATTGAACTCCGTTTGTATAGAAGACTCAACTCAAACCAAAGAAATCAAGACGCAATTTCCAACATGAGAATCATAATGTCAATTCAATAACAAATGAGCATCGTATTCCAACTCAACTGGCCACAGTGAGATTTCATAAGTCAAGAATAAGTTGAGTTGATGCATTACGACTTTCGGCTCAATGATCCACTAGAAACACATCTGGATCTGGTTCCAGCATTTCATCAAACACGTGATATGCATTTCCATCAAGGAGTTTATACAAGAATATGAATCAATGATTCACTTTTAGAACCATATAATCCATGTTTTCACCATCTCCCAATCCAGATTTATCATTCTACATCCAGCAAAACCAAGTCAACCCACGAGAACGCCAGCAAAATTCACTAAGTAAGAAGCCCGCGGCTTGAATCGCCGTCCCGTTAGGCAGGGAACAGATACCAATGGCCTAAAAAGGGGGCTCGACCTCGTACCTGTAGGCTCTGTCGCCGGTGCGGGGCGACGAGGATGGCCGGGACCAGGAAAAGAAAACGGGTACAAATGCAAATCAGAAATGACGCTGCCAGCAATTGGGTTGGAGGCAGGATTCACAAACAAGGATTCAACAAGATCTTGAATTACAGAAAATTAGCACAAAGACTTCTTCGCCCGTCAAATTAAAAAACTGGAAGATCTTGAATTCGGAAGCGGCAGCACACGACGCTCGACAAAAAAAGCGAGTACGACTCAAAAACCAATCAGCCTATCAACCAAGTACCTGGAGATGCTGTAAGATGGAATCAAGAACTCAGAACAAAGCCACCCAGCGACAATCCCAAGAATCTACAAGAGTCCAAACACACAGAGAGAAGTACGAGTCAAGAAGAAGGGAAGGGAAAGAGACTTCGGGCCGTCAATGAAGGGAAAATGCGAAGTGTTGGACGGAAGGAGGAGGAAAAAGACGTGCTTAAGCCACGCCAATGCCAAGCACTCCTCATTTGAAAACCGAAACTCGCAAGGAAATTACAAGCCAGGCACTAATCTGGAGGACGGAGATGAAGCCGGTGCATGACGAGTCAAGCTTGGACCCGGGGGCCACGGCGTCAAAGCCCACCTTACCGCCCTGGAGGTCGGTGTCGCGGGAGGAAGGCGACAATGGGCGTAGCGCTCGGATGGATGGATCGGTGGAGGTGAGACCGTGAGAGCTTGAGAAGTTGAGAGTAAAGATAGAAAGAAACGAATTAGGGTTCTGCCTTAAAAACCGGTTCTCAAACCGATTCCCAAACTGGTCTGATCGATCCGATTCCCAGGTGGGTATTCCCTCGGAACCAATTCCCGGACCGGTTCAAACAGGGTCTGAACTTTGGGAACCGGTTCCCGGACCGATTTCAACCAGAACTGGTTCCCGACCTTGTTTTCCAGGTGGGCCAATCCGGGAACCGAGTTGACCCAGTCCAGTTGCACACCCCTATAAGGAGACATTGTTGATGAAGGATCGGTAATCTCTTCGGTTGATGTAGTAGGGTGCTCAATCGAGAGGCTCAAGTCCGATGTGGGAGTAGACATAATAGGGTGCTCAATCGAGAGGCTCAAGTTCGATGTGGGAGTAGATCTCATCATATATTGGAGGTGACGCTAAAGATGATGTCGAATGTTCTGGAGGTGCAATGAGAATATATGGTTGACCACGAGACAAATCTTCTTAAGATAGAAATCAATGAGAAGTAATCGTTGTGCTAGAATGTTTAGGCAAAGATATTTCATCATGAAAAATAACATCTACGCTCACAAATAAATCACCTGTCGAAGGTTCAAAAACACAATATTCCTTTTGGAGACTCAGGTATCCCATGGATATGCATCAATGGCCACGGGACCCCATACTGTCCCGAGAGCCTACAATAGTAATGTAACATAATCAATAAAGACTTTCAAGTGATGAAACTCCGGTTTCTTCCCAAAAAGTAGTTCAAAGGGAGTTCGTTCGTCAAGAACTTGAGTTGGCATGTGATTAATAAGGTAAGTTGCCATAACTATACATACTCATTTTCAATCCAAAAAATCCATTAGCTTAAAATGTTAAAGCCCACTTTTCTTCAATAGAGAGAGAAAGGGCACAGATCGCATTCGACAGTATCTCTTCACCATCGACAGCGGTAGTAAGACCTTCCACCTCAGCAAATCTGACTGGACAGGCTCGTTGAGAAGTCCATCTTCTCAGGAAAGGTATGCCTGTCTTCATCTACCAGGCTGGTGGGGAACAACTTGTGGAGTTAGCAGCTCTCGGAGGCTTCAGGGGAAAGGTCTTGTCAATGCCAAGTTCAGGCATGTGTATCCCACAACAGGTGGATCGACGTTTGCAAGCAGAAGAAGGGATGTTCATTAGTTCAATTCCGCTCGATTGTGTAGGCAGAGCTCGACCCTCAATTCATATTCCAGTTCAATGAGTTTGGGACACCTGGAGTACCATAACTTGGTACGGGGGAACACTTAAGTGTCATAACTTCGAAAATGTACACTTAAGTGTCAGTTTTGAAGTTAAATAGAACACTTAAGTGCCACTTTGGCGAAAATCCGGCCAAATGGCTGACGTGGCAATTTTCCGACGAGTTTAGTCCAAAACGGCGTCGTTTTGCATGTTGACATGGCGAAAAATGTAAAAATGACGCCGTTTTTTAAATCTAATGTATAAATAATAATATAAAAATTAATTAAATTCAATTTAAACTAAAAACTAAATAAAAAAAAAAAAAAAAAGGAAGCCGAAAGGGGTGGCTGAGGATTAAGCCCTCGCCTCTGCTGCCTCCCCGCCATCGTCGGGAAGGGTCGGCGACGAGGGGGAGGGTCGCCCAGTGGTCGCCACTGATCGACCTACGGCGAGGGCCGCGAGCCCTCGCCAGATTGCAGCAAGGGCCGCGACCCTCACCCTGCATTTGGGCAGGGCTCACGGCCCTCGCTATTGGTTGGCCGACATTGCCGACCCCTAGCCAAGGCCCAATGACCTCGGCCGACCCTTCCCCCTCGTCGCCGACCCTTCCCCAAAGGGCGGTAGGGAGGCGGTGAGGGCTGCTCCATCGCCAGCCCTTCCCAGCGACGGCGGGAGGCGGTGGTAGCTAGGGCTCAGCCCTCAGCCGCCCCCATCGGCCTCCTTTCTTTTTTAATTTTTAGTTTTTTAATTTTTAGAATATTTTAAATAAAATTAAGTTTAAATTTAATTTAATTAATTTTTATATTATTATTTACACATCAGACACGAAACGGTGTCGTTTTTGCATTTTCTCGCCATGTCAGCATGCAAAACGACGTCATTTTGGACCAAACTTGCCAGAAAATTGCCACGTCAGCCATTTGGTCGGATTTTCACCGAAGTGGCACCTAAGTGTTCCATTTAACTTCAAAACTGGCACTTAAGTGTACATTTTCGAAATTATGGCACTTAAGTGTCCTCCCGTGCCAAGTTATGGCACTTGAACTGTTCTTCTGCCCCAGTTCAACAGAGGGTTTAAGTGTAGCCCTCGGGCTTTCCAAATCCAAGGCAACATTAGGCTTGTCCAGCTTTAGATCCAACAATGGCACGCTCAGAGATCGAGGTCAATCTCCATTTCTCTCTACTAGGGGTAAAGGGATGTTTATTTTGTACCTGGCAAAGGCAAGGGCGGATTGTATTTCCATTTTTTTCTTAATCATAATTTTTTTTTATTTTAAATTTGCTAAATCATAATTTTTATTATTATTTTAAATTTGAATGGTGTATTATACATAGAGAAAAATGACATAAAGGGTCACTAGCCTTTGGTCCAATGTGCAATATTATCCATACACTTTCAATTTGTTAAATATAGTTTATGAACTATTGATGAATGTTCGATTTAGTTTCTAATCTATATGAGAATATTTAAAATCGTCCTTCCATTAATTCAAATTAATAGAATCTAATGATATGACCTCAAATTTATTACTTTTGAACACTAGACGACGACGACAACAACAAAAAAGTTACACATGGGTAATCCAAATAAGCTATTTATTTTAAATTAAGATAATCCAAATGATGGACATGTCAACACCCTAATTGTTTTTTTTTTTCCTTTTTTAGAGTAGATGGATAAAAACATGGACTTGTTGAATGTGGAATAATGTCTAATTTGTCGTTTGAGAAAATCAAAGAACTACATGAAATATTTATCAATAGTTCATTAACCATATTGAGTAAATTAAAATTTTAAAAACGACATTTCACATTAGACTAAAATTCGGGAATCATTCATATTATTTTCCCTTGTACATAAACTCAGCCTAAGAAAAACGGAATTGAGTATTCTGAAATGAAATTAGGAATGGATCCGTTCGAGTTACATGTTAACTGATACGATCTCCTTGGATGGGGAAGTACTGGGGTTCATCGCTCTTGTGATGCCAACCAACCTCAACATGATGAAATAAAAGATGATATTACAGAGATCGAAGCAACTGTAGTAACGGCCGACGCGATAGCAGTGCACTGAATGCACACGAACTACTGGATCACGTTCGTGTGGCCCGTTAGGGCCATTACCTGCCACCAAAGTGCAGCAACTTGTTCCATAGAGAGAATGTTGTGAACCCTCTGAGTCGAGTTTCGGATCACTCCTTATCGAACTTCAATTACATGCAGAGGAACATCTTCTAATCGGGCAGGCGTGATACTTCAGCATGTAGGATTCATTCCGCAGACCGACATTATCAACACCATTTCGCATCCTCAATCTGTTCTCCAGTTCATTGTCGGTATCATAGAAGTAAAACTGGGAATGACATAGACCACTTTCCGATGGCAAGAGTGAAGGAATATCGACATAAGCTTGGCCTTCTACATCACATTTTCCAGATAAAGCAAACTGTTGATCTGATCATAACGCGAAAAAAGTGAAAGAAAATGTGCTATTAGAAGCTCACATAGGCCACCTGAAGTTACTTATCTCTTCACTATGTGGGGTAAACAAGTCAAACAGTTGTGTAGGGTGTCAAAAATATCCGAATCGAAACGGAAATTTTGAATTTTTTCAATTTGGGTAATAAGTAAAGGAATTTAGGTAGTTTGACGGTTCAATTTGGACTTGATTTCATGAAAACTCAAACCGAACCGAATTGTTGACATCCATGGTTGAAAATGAAGGCAAAGATATATCTCCATCGCCTATACATTGGAATAAAATTATTGTGTAAAGAAATTCATTTGGTTTAATATTTTAATAATATGGATAAGGACAAAGTTCATGAGCTTTACTTTTTTCATATACGACTTCAACAATTCAAATGTTTGAGTTAAACTTGAAAATATAAATAAATAGAAAGAATATTTGCACATATTCTAAAATGATATAGTTTATATTGAAAAAATAAATTAGATAATTCAAGGACATCCATCTAATTTACAATGAGGTGCCCTTATTTATTTATATATAGGATTCCAAGTATAGCCTTTTTTGTTTTACTTATTATTTTACAACATGGCTAATTTTCACTTTATTTTAATATATTTGAACCCAATTAGTTATAGAAAAAGTTAAAATATATATGTATCAAAGTGAAATAGGAACACTATATTTTTTAATATTTTAAGTACGGCTTATAGAAATAATCGAGTAACCTCCATTTTAAAGATACCTGTTTTTTTTTTTTTAATATGTTATTGTTGGTTAAAGCATAAACAATATTATTCAAGTTGTTTGATTTAGTGTATTAAAATAAAATAAAAAATTATTGGTTAGTCCCAGGTTGACTTGGAAACCGAACCGAACCCATTGGGTCAATCTGATTCTCAATCGCTTTTTAAAGGAATATAAAAATGAAATAAAAAATTATCGGTTAGTCCCGGGTTGACTTAACCTGATCACCCAAACCGAACCAAACCCATTGGGTGGGTCCGGTCCTCGATCCCGAGCTCAATAGAGTCAGTCATTGGTCCCAAAAATTGAAAACCAGCACTATGCGAGTTGATCCTAGGGTTAAGGGGTGGACTAGCCCAACCCAGACCATGCTCACCCTTAATCTTATTTCATACATAAATTCCATCATTGGAGGCTCAAACTTTTTTTTCTTATTTATTTTCCATTTGATTAGGAAACATAGAATTCTTGAAAATTTTCAAATAAGGACATAAAATGTTTTTATTTTCTTAAATAAGGGCTTGAAATAAATTTTGTTTCAAATAAAAGCAAAAAATGCACTTATTTTCTCATATAAATGTCTAAAGTGGATTTTATTTCAAATAATGATCTGAAAATGATTAGTCAGCTTCAATGAAACGCTTGGCACTTTCATCATTTACTTTTTTTTTTTTAAATTCCTTATTTTCTTTTCTTCTTTCCCTTTTTTGATTTTTGCTTCTTTCTTCATTGCTGGCCAATTTCAAGTGCTACTTAGCCACCAACGATGGCCGGAGAGGGCTGGGTGAGGGTCATCCTCACTTAATCTAGGGAGGCAACCCTCACCTTGGGGGAGGTTGCCTTACCGGCCATATGTGAGGTCAGCCCTTGCTAGATCTAGCGAGCAAGGTGAACCTTGCCTCAAGTGAGGTTGCCCTCAAAAGTCACAAGTGAGGGTCAAGCCCTCCCCAGTGGACAATAAGGGCTTGCAAGCCCTTGCCCAATGGTTGGTGAGGGTCACTTGGGCCTCACTAAAGGAAAAACATAATTTAAAATCAAAATTGTCTTTAGACAAAAATGCTATTAATTGGCCAGTAACTAAGGAAATTAAACCCTTATTTGATATTAACATAATCACTTCAAAACTTTATTTAAGATTGATATAGTCACTTATTTAATATGAATTCACTTCATATCCTTATTTAAGAAAATGACAATATTTCATGTTTTTATTAGGAATTTTTCCTACAATTTTAACATCTTTTTCTCGCAACCCCATTATTGTTAGACCATATGTTTCTGGAAAACTGCATATATAATCTTAAATTCAATATTTTCTCTTACACCGCAACTCATTTTATCGGCATACCAATCATTCAAAAATATGTAAATAGATGTCCCCGCACAAAGGCTCATGAAATGGATGATTCAGGTCGGGCTTAGATTGAGTGATAAATTATCTAGCTCAAATTGGCCCATTTAATTTATATTAATGCAATTCTATACAATATTTCGACCAAGAAAAAAAATTCTATACAATATCAATTCTAAACTTTAGGCCACGTCAGCATTTCATCGGAATGAACTCTGTTGCACTTTCTTCTCATTCCTTTCCTCTTCAGAACGTAGCGCGACACCGGCCGGCGAAAATTTGAGCGGGTCGGGCGGCAGCGGCGCCGTCGACGACCGGAAGCCGCCGGCGGCCTTCGAATCAATCCCGACCCACCGTAGTTCCGACCACCGCGAAGCTGCCCATCTCTCTCCCTCTCCGTTGCCCGGCTTCTCGAAACCCTAGAAACCCTTTCGGATCCCGGAATCCGGGGACCCGATCGACCCCGTCGGAGAGCCGGCCGGAAGCCGAACCGGCACCGGCACGGTCGCTTCCGATCGAACGTCGCCGGATGAATCGGGAGGGGGCGGGCGGTTGAGCTGACGGCGATTTACCGCGGCGTCCGGCGGAGCCTCCAGTTCACCTGCGACGTCGGCCCTCCGGCCGTAGCTCGGGCGCGGCGCCGACTCGAGTGCTGCACTCGCGCTCAATCTCTCTTCTGGTGAGTCGCTCTTTTACAAAGATCATGTAGGCTGGGGTGTTGTTAGATTACATGCCTTAGCTGGAATGGATGAGATGGATATGATGAGATCGATGTTGTAGTGCTCTGTACATAGTTCCGCTAACGAATGAGTAGGAGATACCCAGATGACTATAAATCGACGTCGATGATCGGTTTGGTTCAGATGCCGAAGATTCAACTTTCATGGTTGTGGCGGTTCTGTGTCTGCATTTCCTGTGAACTGCCTGAAAGTGGGGTTTAGGTGAAACATCAAGCTCTGTTGGTGCATTGGGCTGCCAGGATATTAGAGAAAATCGGATGATATTATGCCTGTTACATGTTTCGAGTAGTCCGTGGCATGGGATGCGGTGATATGAAGGATACAGAGAGTTACTTATTATACTGGCATGAGGAGTGTACCCGCAAGTTTGGCTTCATTGCAGTGCCTTGAGCTTCCCAGCATCTTTTCTTGCCCTTTTTCTTTGGTTCGAGCGAGACTTTGACTACTTTTGTCGTCCAAAGAACTATGTATTGGAGATGGAGAGTCGAAATCTCTGCATGGGACATTCATTTTGTATATCTTCCTTAGTCTAGGTTATTCTGGGGGTGTCAAAATGCCAAAAAAGAAAAAAAAGAAAAATCTTCATCCGTTGATCTTCACTGTTTTTCTTCGATACAGTTTTCCCCCTCTTTGGCATAAGCTTTGATACATTTAGGTGTATGACTATGAACCTATCCTAGTTCAGCACTATTTAGCATTTTTTACCTTGGCATTTTAGAATCGTCTTTGGGGGCAAAAGGAAAGAGATAACTGGACCTTTACATTGTTAATGTGGAAATGCTGAGGTCTTTCCAACCCAAGGTTTAAGTCTGTGGAAGAAACAATCCATTTCAAGTCAATCGTCAGACTCATATCAATCTACTTAGCCAAAATCTTGGTCACTTGAAAACCCGTATCCTAGGTATTGACAGGGAAGTCACGTAGTAGCTACCTATGTATATGTGACAATTGGTTTGCTTAAAAACCTTGAAAACTCCTAGATTTAAGGGTTCAGGTGCGCGTGCAGGAGTGATTGTTTATTGCCCACAATGCTTTTTCGAGACCATGTTCATTGGGTATTTGTTAGGCATGCAATTTGTTTAATGATTTCTGAAAATCTTAAGAAACTTTAACTGTGAAGAATTATGAAATCCCACCAGGTCTTTCTTGATCCTTTGTTTTTCATTGATTTCATTGTTTTGTTACTTGTCTCAGGAAGAAGCTTCTCTTTTCCCTTCTCACATAATTGGAAAAGTGAAAGTTAGTTAATAAGCAAAAGGTTAATGGTTCCTGTCAAAAGATTTTGGTTGCCATAAATATAAATAATTGCACTTTGATGCATAGCGAGGGAAATAGACAAGGACGGATTTTATTGTGTGGTGGCACTTGCCCGGACTGAGCTCTCCAAAAATTACCATGATATATGGTTTTATTTATATGTGGTTCTTGAGTTTTGTCATGTTGCCTGCTTGTGGCCCATTCTTTTTCTTTAAGCAGGACTTCTAGTGGGCTGTTATATTCATTTGAAAATGTAAACTTAGACATTTAGCCCACTGGTCCCACCCACATCCCGAAGGAAAACTGTAGAATCTAAGTCAAAATGCAAATATAGGGAAATTTTGAGTCTGAAGAAAGCTGTCAAACTCTAGCACTTGACAGATTTTTTTAATTTGAGTAATGCTTGGATACCGAAGGTATTTTGCTACGTGATGTGCACTCCCTAAACAATTACTTAAGTTAGACCCATTTAAACATCTAAATGGAATCTGTCGCGCAACTTTGTAAACCTATTTGAGAGACGGATTTTAGTGTGTCTAACATTATTCGTCATGTTTTTACCTAAAAAATTGCAAAACTGTTGCAATGATGAGAGTTAAGATGAAGTCTTGATAGAAGATAAATTCTGGTTCTTGCTTATTTAAGAAGTTCAAGCAAAAGAAAATCAGGGATAAAGGTGCAAAGCACCACTTAAATTTTATACACTTTAGATATTTTGTTGGCTCTCATCTTTGGTTTCGATGATTTTTTTATAACAAAATGGACTACTTTACATGATTATTACCTTTTGGTTTATTGAAAAGTACCTGTTCGAATGTTCTGTATGCTTCGTAAGGGAGGAAATATTTGATTGATTGAACAGAGGAGTTTAAACAAAAATCTTTTCTCTCTTTTTATCTGCCTATAATTAATGATTGCGACATACGAACTCATAATTTACTTAGAAATCTAATCCAAGAAGGCCTTCATCTAAAATCAATTAACACAATGATTATATCATTAATACCTTTAATGATGGCTATTCATGCTCTTGTTGAAAGAAAGTGTAATTTGGACACATGAAAAAAATCCTGTTCTTTTTTCAAATGTTAACGGGGTATAAACTTAATAAGTGTCTTTTTATATCCCTTAAGTTTTGTCCCCAGTGATACATTGCTCTAGATCCATCCCCCGACAGAGAGCTACAGGTAATTTAAACCACATCTTTTAAAACTGGAAAATGTACATGTTTTTGGGAAAAGAATGAAATGCTTGAACTCCCATTTAATCTAACAATAGTGAGTGTTGGTGTAGAGTCATGGAAGATCAGACTATAAAGGTGTTTATACAAGCAAAAGTCAAATGCATATGTATTTAAACTTGGAACAGAGAGTATTGGTGTTGTGGCATGAGTGACCAGGATATATATGATTATCTTAGCAAACTAAAAACGTAAATATGTAGTTAAGTTATGATAAGTGAAAGCGTGCACTTTGACATTATTGGTGGGCATGTAACCAAGCTTGATTTAAGTAAATTTAGTGATTCTAGCGTGTAAATGTGTTGGGTGATGAAGAATAAATCATGTGAGCATCTAAATAAGCTCAAATAAAGTGCTTATAGGGGTTTCTAGTGATGGTGGCCCTATTATTATGGAGGATAACAGACTTGTGAGCTTGAACTTTAATCAAATATTGAGGTGCAAGCCACCGACTTATTCCCTACTTGAATTACTGAGTCATTGATATTTAATTGTTATCATAATTTAGTCTTCTGGATCTAGTCTCCCATGATCAATCAGGCTAATGTTTCTCTAGTTGATTGACCTTCAGAATGTTAACACTGTTTTCTGCACAGGTGACCTTGCCTTTGCCTTTGAGCTTGTATGCAAATGTCTCTCCATTATGTTTGAGATGGAAGAAGTTCATCTAAATAGTGAGCCTCTCTTTGATGATGGCAATGAATATGAGTTTGAGGAAGACACAAATGATATGGATAGCGGAGGTGAAGTTAGCAATGCACAACCAATGAAAGGACATGCACCACCTACTGTGGGGTTGGAGTTTGATTCTTTTGATCAAGCTTATGATTTCTATAATATGTATGGAAAGGAACAGGGTTTCGGAATCAGAGTAAGCAATTCTTGGTTTAGATCAAAGAGGAAAGAGCGTTATAGAGCAAAACTAAGCTGCAGTAGTGCAGGCTTC
>NC_052614.1:32452571-32515071 GCF_016545825.1 Eucalyptus grandis | reverse complement strand
ACTGGTTAGCTACTACACTTGCTAATAAACCAAAATTACCTGGATCTGAGCTCATTGCCACACTACTGTGGAATATTTGGAAGTCCAACAACAGATTTATCTTTCGCCATCAGACTCCTGCCCCATCCTATATCATAGCTAAAGCTCGAAATCAGGCCCGTACTGCTGTCATATCTTCTGCTTCTGTAAATCGACATCGCCCAGATTTGGATAGCTTATGGCGTCCTCCTAATCCCAGAATTCTGAAGATGAATATTGATGGGGCTTTCACGCCAGGCAGTCATCAAGGATCAGTCGCCTTCATTTGCTGAGATCAAAGAGGATATATCGTTGAAGGAAGTACTAAGACCGTACCTGCGTCTTATGCTTTGCAGGTGGAGGCTCAAGCTCTGTGTTTCGCCCTCAACCATATGATTAACTCATACCAGACCTCCGATCCCATTATCATCGAATCTGATTGCCTGGTTTTGGTGGAAGCGGTGAAAAACCCCCCATCTATTGCCATGGGAGATTCGCCCCTTGATAGCCGAAGCTGCTGTTCTTCTCCCTCGTCTCGTCAAGTCGCGATTTAGGTTTTGCTGCAGATCAACCAACGCCGCTGCTGATTGGGCTGCGAAGGCCCATGCCAATGGTCTTTTGTCTCCTTCTTGGGCTTCTTTTCCCCCGTCTCCTTTACTCGATATTTTAGCTTTTGATGTATTTCATTCGGGTTGTACTGCTACCTTTATCTAATATATCACCAGTTTCTGACCAAAAAAACCCCACTCAACGAATATGGAAGTAATTATTGCGGAACAAGTCAACTCATCTGATAATGCACTACTTGAATCAAGCACAACAGAAACACTTGCAACAAAGACTCATACCTAGCAAGACTTGTCTACAAGTGAAATCCTTTGTAATGCCACAAGCACCAAGTCAACAATGAGAAGTACGATGCGGTATCACTCAAGTGACAGCTCAAGAAAATATCCATGCTTGATTTGATGAAGCCGTTGATGTGGATCATTTGTGATTTTCTAGGTCAGCTGGAACAAGTGAAGTGCTTTCAAGCACACGACCGACCAAGAAATTCATGTTTCTACGGTTGGAAGCGATTGATATTTCTTGTTGGTTCTTGATTCCAAATTCTCAACTGCAATGAGGAAGGTTATTGTGTTTTGTTCCTCTACTTTTACCTCTCGACTTTTCCTTCTTTCTATTTTCCTCTACCACAACAAAATAAACGAGATGGGCATGCGGCTTGCTCTTGGCGATTCCAGAAGGAAAACGAAAATTTATGAAAAGCCAATATTTTTTTATTTTTAAAAAGAAAATCATTTTCCTGATAGCAAGGTATAGGCCTCTTGCTGACTATGAAATGATAGTGCATCATCTCATTTGCCTAGATGATCTAAACATCAGAAAACGAGAAAAATGTTATCCAATAGAGAACTGTTGAAAGTTTGCTGTCCAGCCACTTGTATGGTCTAAACGGTAGGCTATGGACCTCATCTCGCACGGCACACAACCCCAAGCAAAGGCCAAGATGCCTCAATGCATCTACGAGCCATTGGGCTCGTGAGGGCCTGCCCAAGACACAGCTGTGGGCATTTCACCCACTCTCACTTACCCCAAGCCTAGGAGGCTACTATACCGCCTACCCAATGGTAGCCAGAACCTAAGTCCCAACATGGTGTCTACCTTCATCACTGTGAGGCCCCAAAATTCCATGTTTATCTTTGTCTTCCTGATAGAGAGGGAATACAGATGATAGCGTGGGGTCTCCCACCCCAGGGTGGTTTTCCCGCTTGTTTTCTCCTTAAGCCTTTTAAGGACTTGCTCAGGTCCTACTCCTAACTTCACAATAATGTTAATGAACCAATAGCCTTACAAATGCCGACTATCTAGCATGCACACAATTTTGGTAGTTTATTGAAAGTTAACGAATTCTTGGAGGAGTAGAGTCTACAATCATTCATAATATGTTGTTATTCTCATAGTAGATTAAAGATTGTCATTTCATTATTTTTCTTAATATTTCATTTAACTCAAAAACAATTTAGAAAAGTTCAAAAAGTTGAGGTGATACACCCAAGCCATAAGGACCCATGAGGATTGGCTTGAGGTTCATCAAATGAAGTCAAGATCAATAGCTTGCTAGCCATAGCTCGGACAACGGCTTATAGCCCATTGCGAAAAAATGCCAAAAGATGCATCAATCGAAGCACAAGCAAGCAGTAAAGGATAAAAGCAAAATCGAAATCACACGAAACACAAAATTTACGTGGAAACCCAAAACGGGAAAAATCATGATGTCACGCCCGAACCCCGAGACACGTGAACAACCCGTCATGGTCATGTATATGCGACATTCCTAGGTAGTGTCGCCGACCCCATTTAATTATTATGCGCAAGCAGAACGTGCTAAGAACTCCTATCAAAAACATACGGGACAAGACAGCAGGAAAGATCAATTCAAAATCAAACCAACATACTTTCATATATCATCAATCCAAGGCACTTTGCATATCATTCACATACCCCAATTACAATATTAATCCTTAAAAATCCAATTTCGATGCCAAACCTGACATTTGAGATTTTCTAAATAAAATCCACATTTTCCACATTCAACACTCAATTTGCATTAACCATTAATCAATTTCAAATTATAAATATACAGCGGCGATCAGCACGAAATTCTGAACAATTAGGATCAAAATAATTTTTTGAGTTTTTAATAAATAATATTTTAATGATTTTCGGAATATAATATATTATTAAATAATCCAATAATTTTGAAACATTTATTTAAATCATAAATAAATTCTTTTAAGTCACATCAAGGCTTTTATTAAAATAAACATACTTAACCTTTAAACTAAACATACTTTACCTTAATTAATCACCTTAATCTAATCCACATCTAAATAAACTAATCTAACAACCTAATCTCAATCAACTTAAGCTAAACACACTTAAGACATCATTAACCCACTAATCAAGGTTTAGTGAGCTAAACTCACTGGAATCGCTTTCTAATGAGTCTCCAGCGAAGAGCACGACGACGCCGACGACAAACCTACACGGATCAACACCAAATGAGAACTAAAAGACGGCCAAATCGAGCTTGAAAGGGGTCGGATCTTGCTGGAACTTCCAACCACTAACCGAGCTTGGAGGGAGGCGGCATGGTGGCTGAACAGGCGGAGGAACGGTGAAGGAGGACCGGTGCTAGCTCGAGTAATGAACGGCAGTGGCTCCGGCGGTCTTGCTAGCTCCGACGATGGCTCACGAACGGCGAGCAGCTATTGGCGAGGAGACGACGACACCGGAGTTTGGGCGAAGGCGGAGCAGCTCAACGCGGGACGGTGCGCGGTCGTGTGCGGGCGAGCGGCGACAGCGAGCTCCGGTGACGAACGGCGGGCGGTGGCGGCGAACGGGCGAAGGGCGGACGAAGGGGCATCGGCAACTCAACCGGTGGTTTTTCTCCACTCTCTCTCCTCTTTTTCAAAATCCAACCAAGTCCCTTGATTCAAGGAAGAAGATGAAGTGAAAGCCCACATTTTCAAGAGTCAATCTCCACCCTCCACTTGTCAAGATCCTAGACTTTTGCCCCCACACCATGACATCACCAAGTGATGTCATACTCCACTAACTCAATCCTCTACAACCTCTTCCAATGGGTGCAAATTTCATTTTCCACCAGGGTCCAATTCTTGTACATCAAATTTCTTAATTTCTTATCAATTCTCTTCCAATTGAGTCCAAATTAAAGTTCATAATTTAATCCAATGTTCCTAATAAAATTTGTGACACACCAGGACTTCCAATTTCAGAATTCGATCTCAATTTCATGGTTAATTTCACTTTGGCACAATACTAGCGCATCCTAATCTACCAGGTAGCTTTTATAATTTTTTGTGCATTTGACTTGTGGTTGGTCAATTCAAGCCACAATGTACATCTTTGACACATTGACAACTTTCGGTTATCGGGGTAATCTCAAGGTTTCAAATACTGGAACAGGGTACCCAATCGATAGAAAAGTCGGTTTAGTGCCGATCAACCAGAATTGTGCGATCGATGGAATCACCCACACTTGATCACATGCCTCTGTCGAGCCGACCTATCTCCGATTTCTAATCAATTTTTATTTGTGTCGTAATGACTCTTGCAAATTACCTCGGTCGAAAGGTTGCTTTCTGATCAAATTCTCGAGTCTGATGCATTAGAATCTCTTAACGGCTTCACCTGATAGACTAGTTTTCACATGAGTGGCCGACTCAAGGAAAGGAACTATATGCGTGCCAACGAAATGCCCGTCTCAATTTATTGAAATTAGAATTGGAAAATCGGGATGTCACACATGAGGAGAGAGAGGGGTTTTACTATCTTCAACAAAGAGTATGAGAGTACAATCCAAAAGCTCTAAAAACCACTTGGTGAGCTGCAAGATCAAAAGATCTAACAAAAAGATAATAATAGAAAGAAAAGGAAATAATATGGAGGTTAGGATTTTTGATAAATAATATGGAGGCTAGGATTTTTTATGTGTTATTAAACACATTCCCTTTAGTATCCCTTCAAAAAAACCCTAAAACAAAAGTGCATAGTGTAAAATACCCTTATTTCTAATTGGAAAGTCAAAACTCAGCAAACCTCCACATTGGCTTCAACTCTCCAAAACAACATTATGCCAAGATTGGTCTAAAATACCCTAATTTGAAAGTCAAAACTCAATAAATCTCCACATTTGCTTCAAATCTCGAAAAGAACATTATGCTAAATGCCACAAGACCTCTCTCCTTCACCACCAAAAAGTGAATACACAAGGCTACCCTTAAAATGGTGGGATTGACGGTGCACACCTCTAAGCCTACGCAAGTGTACTTGGTGTAAGAAACAATGGATAAAAAGTCACCAACTCTGCCTAAGCAAATCAAATGGTTAAAACACCAATCAAGTCCAAACAATGCTTGAACTTGGTCAAAGGAACTAGTTTGGTCAATATATCTGCCGAATTATTCACCGCAAATACTTTCTTCATCATAACTGTACTTTTGGTAACCTCATCATGCACAAAGTAATACCGTATATCGATAAGTCTTGTGCTCTCATGATACATCGTACTCTTGATCAACTAAATCACACTTTGGTTATTACCAAAAATAACGGAGGCTCCCTCCTATATCACTCCAAGTTCTGTAACCAAATGCTTCAACCAAAGATCTTCTTTTACCATTTCCACTATTGCCATGTATACTATTTTGGTGGTAGACAAAGCAATTGTGTCTAACCAAAATCACTCTCCAACTAACCAAAATCGCTTACATAGTCAGTATCAACAACCGAATGTCCTATATTTCAATCTTTATCAAAGACTAAACCCACATTTGATGTACCTCGGATGTACCGAAGAATCCATTTCATGGCTTGCTAGTGAGCTTTACCCGGATGTGCCATATATATACTCACAACACTAATAGACTGTGAAATATCTAGACAAGTGCAAACCATAACATATATGAGATTATCTACAGCATTAGAATATGAAACTTAAGACATCCCATCTTTCTCTTCTTTAGTTTTAGGCAATAAAGAAGTTGGAAGCCTAAAATGGAACGCCAAAGGAGTATTTTTGATTCGTGGCTATTTAGAGTCTACTTTGCAACATATTAGCTTCACTTCAATTGTATTTGCCCAGTTGATTATGTAAGAGAGTTGTGGCAAATCAGATGTTTTATATTTGCTCCCTAATTGTAAATTTTTTGCACTGTTGTCTTGGTCTATTTGAATGAGTCAATTGAAAGTGTCTATGAATTATGATTACTCGAACTTTACTTGTGCCAGAGGTGCATCACATGCATCACCGGAGACTTTGCTGAAAAATTGCACTATAGCTGGAATTGACAGACCAGTGTTTCCATCTAGTGTCTTTCTGGCTTATTCTGGATCAACTCCAGCAGCTTGGTACACCAATTCTTCAACCTTTTTATAGATGGATAGACTTTTTTTTTTTCCAGCATCATTTTAATTGAATATGAGATGATGGTTGTTGAATGGTGAGTTAATAATCCAGTCATTGAAACTAGTATTTATCCCATCTGTTTGCAAATATGCTGGGCGTAGAGGATGGATACAGTGCTAATTGAAAACAGATATATGGGGAGAGATTGATGAATGTCTGCGGACCACTTGAGTGTGAGGATCATAGTTCTCTTTGTAAACTTGGGCTAATTTTTTTGCTTCAATGATCTGTTTCTCAATCTGCATGTTTTCTAAGCTATAACCAAAATCTTGAGTTACTTTAGCCTGAGCTCTTTGTTTTTTGTTGCAATTAATCTTTTACCTTAGGTGCTTTCAACTCCTTATAATGTTGACTCTCTTTTCATCCTCGTGTTCATGCTTTATGGTCATCTTTGCGTGACATTACATGCTCTTTTGGTACGTCTCTTTCATATAGAACTTATTTTGAGGTGCTACTATTATCTTCATTTTATATGTAGAGGCATGGATGGTTCTAATATAAATGGGTTGCTTCATTCTGTTACATGATAATTGAATATCATGAATAGTGCGTGAATTATCACGTTCAAATGTGCAAGTATCGACTGCCAGTGATGATGGCCTAGTGGTAAGGGCATTAATTTCACAAATGCAAAGTCCGGTTGTTGAATCTGCTTGCGGTTGTATGAATGGGTATATCGCTTTGTTAAAGTGGATTCTGAACCTGTAATTTCTCGGTGGGGCTACGGTGACAGGGTCTGCCCACCTTGGATTGACGGGTCACAAATGGGGCTAAGTCATGACTTGCAAACATTTCATCGCGAGATAATGCCCAGAGACAGTAGACATGCTGGTTGTTCCTCCTTGCTGGATTGGCAAGGATAAGAAAGCAAAGAAGTGGCAAGTAGAGGGATACACTGATTGTTGTGACGTGATCAACCAAATTTTGCGTGTTTCCATAATTTACTAACCTTGATGTTCAGTTTCGGAGTATTGCTTTTGCAACATTTGGACCATTGAATGGCATCATAAACACTTCTTTGATCATGGCTCATTTTGTCTTTGGGCATTAATCAGTGATGAATAAATTTCTCTGCACAATGCTACTTTTAGTTTTATTGAATCTATTCTCTTTGATTGTTTAAGAGAAACTTGTGACAAATAGAATGCTTCATGTTTGCTTCTTTCTGCATCCACATCTCAATTTTTCTAAATAAAAATCAGTCGACGGTGGCTACAGCATTTGTAGAAGGCACTGCAGATGCATGACGGGAGATTGTGGCAGATAGAGTGTGCTCGCTAGCTGAATTAATCTGAGGCGCATCGTCTTCTGCCTTATGGGGATTGATTCAAATCTACTTGATATAACCATTCTTCAACTTTTCAGGTTTGTATGCACTATACCTTTTCCGTCCGCTATTATTATCAAATACAATGTGAATGAGATGATGCATTTCAAACTGAGGAGAGAATGATTCCTGTTACTGGTGTTAACTGTTCTATGTATGTGTTTGCGGATGTGCTGCACGATTCATTTTGCAAGTTAACTTGCCCATTTTTAGTTTCCTTACCTCTACTGTCCTTGGAATGCCCGTGTTGTTCATTAATCTTCAAGCCAGAAGAAAACTATTTCTGAAAAATCACTCCATTCATTTTATTTCTGCTTATCAATATCTTCAGTTACTGAGCTCAACGATTATGATCTCATTTCCAACCCCTTGAATTTGCACTTGAAAGATTGAGTGCACGGTGTTTGTTTTTCGCTAGAAGCACCCGGACTACGCAATTCCTCTAGCCACAGCTTTGCGAAATTACCAATTGCTTTATTTTGTTACCCAACTATATCGTCCTTTGGTCAGCAACTAATCCTTCGATACTTGTGCTTTACGACACTGAGAAAAGGGAGATGCTACTGCATGTTATTTCTCATGCTCTTCACTTGACTGTTCATTGTTAGTTGTTGAAATTGGCAATCGCAGATATTTGATGGAAAAGGCTGGTTGTGTAACTCAATGAAAGGAATCTATTTGAGCAAATCAGAAATTGAATTGAAAGGTAGATAAACATACACACTCAAAGGCTCCCACTTTCCAATGATATGAAGAGGATATCCTTGGAGATCATGAACCTTCAAGATGAGAGATCTGAGAATTTTTCCGGGACTAATTGTAAAGTTGTCTGAGAGAAGTCAATAATTGACCAAATTTCAAACTAGTTAAATGCATTTATTGCAATCGTCACATGCTACGGACAGTCTTTCCAAGTTCATCAGTGATCCCAAGCTCTTGAGGCTGTCATCAGTAGAAGGGTAAGAAGCAAACATGTTAGAATCAACACGTGATTACTCTGTGTAATGGGCATTAAAAGGTGATTTCATTGGTACCTTGTCTTGAGATGATCCAGTTCTTATCCTGGCCGAGAGCCCAGAAGAAGTACCCACCCAAGCGCTGAGACCGAGCAAATCGGACCTTCCTCCGCACAGACTGAACATCGTCATAACCAATCCAAGTGACTCCGACATATGAGTAGTACGACACCGACTTCTTGTCGAATTTGACTGCTGTATGGTTCTGCACATTAAACTCAACAATCTGTTTGTATGTCAAGGTACCGTTTCCAGGACCCACTCCAACAGCTGGAGCCCCGACGCCAGTAACATTTGGATTCTGGAGCGTCCATGTCTTCCCATACAACGGTAGGCCCATCACCAGCTTGTGGCTCGGCACACCAGCTCGAATCCACGAACTGATTCCGTAGCTCGTGCTGATGTTGCTCTTCGGATCATAGAGTGCCGAATGCTCGCCCGTGAAATTCTCCTAGGACCCGTGATAGTCGAAGCACATGGGGCTGACCCAGTCCACGTACTTCCGGATTGCCTGACTGGGGTACGATCTGGGTGGACCGTCAACCTGAAATCCTGATGCATAGTACACAGCAGACGTCAGTAATAAGCGGATTTTACCACTTCTTTTGGACTCCTTATCCAGGGCTTTTCTCCACTCTTTGTAAAGCAGAGCGAGGTTGGACATGTCTTGTTCATCAGCTGGATACTCCCAGTCCAAGTCAACTCCATCAAAACCGTATTTTCGAGCTACTTCAATGGTGGAGTTTATGAATGCTGTGCGAGTCTCTGAGCTGTTCACCATCCTGGAGAACACATTTGGGACCGACCTGCCTCCACCTATGGATAGGAGGGTCTTTACCGCCGGGCTTTCCCTGCAGCATGCCCGTCAATCCAGGCAGCTTGGTTTGGTCAGACGCAGTGACATTGAGCCTGAATGTGGTTGGCTCGGGCAAGAGGAACGCATAGTAAATGTGAGTGAAATACGAAGTGTTGGGAATGACTGATCCCCGAAAACCGGATTCGACACCGAATCGAACCCCCCTAAATCAATGCGGAAGACGAAGCCCGGGAAAACACGCATCACCGATCGTAAAGTACACCACGGATTCAAGCGTACCTTGTTAGCCACAGATTAAACACCAATGCCGACAAGAGGAAGAGAAACGGTCCTGTTTGATCCGATTAAGCAATGAAGGGAAGAAGAAATTGCCGAAGCCTTACTTTTTGTTTCTTCTTTTTCTTTTGAGAGAGAGAGAGTGCGCGGGAGAAAGGAAGCGTACGTACTGATTGTTCCAACAGGTGTTATGTCTCTCTCTCTCCTCCCTTTTATACCTATCTCCTTCCACGGGCCCTATTCCCGTGGGCCGGGCTTTTCTGGCCCAACTTGGGCGAGATGGGCCTTAAGCCCAATACCAATAAAGCCTTCATCTCCCACTCGCACATGGTGGGCTCACAGTATTCTCTTTACCTCTTTTCAACATTCATACCGGTGAATAATCCGTGCGACTAGCATACTTTGAGAGCTCGTTGCTATACATCTGTTAGGAATATATAGCAGCTCATAATGAGCGTCACACTCCGAGTAGATTTAGTATGCAGTACCCTAGATCGATCGATCACATTTTATATCTCTCTTGATCTCTTTTAAACAATGATATATATATTGTATTCACAATTATGATTATCATAAAGACAATCATAATTGGTTAACTGGTGAATACAAAACTACAATGTGATTCTCCAAAATCGATCTTCCTCTTTCCTTCAAACTCTCAATTTCAGTCCAGCTTGCTTTTCTAGAAATGCCCCATTAGATCGAATCACTCATGACCATTGGCAACATCCTAAGATAGCAAACACTAAATAGAAATCTTGAGAATAAGTAAGAGTCATTAGGGGACTAAGAAATTGAGGAACTCTCTTCCTCAAGAGTCTCACATGACATAAAAGTTGAGATCAAACTTTTGTCACTCTTATTGGTCGTCTCATGCATACGTAGTATGAAATACGTATTACGGTATTAAATCCTTTCCCATGGAGTGTATGTCTACACCTTTCAATACCGTACAGATGATAGTTCAGACATACCCAATGTCTAACTTGAGTTCATGTATCTACTCATTCACAAAATTCATCAGAACTCACATCTGGCATCTTAGACAAATAAAGTAAAATATGTGGGGTATTTTACTTTCGGACATAGTAAGTATTATATCCTCATCTTAACACCTAGTTAAGGTAACATACGTGTTTTAAGCTTGAGCTCTCGATTATCACATAGATAATAAGCTTAAAAACAGTCTCATCTCTATTTATCACACAGTAAATAGAGGCGATTACCCGTGTGAGTGGGCTAATCTTATATATGTCCGACATACTTCTTAACTTAAAGTAATGCACTAAGTATTAAGATGCATAAAGATCAAACAAAGATTCATAGGCATTAATGATGAAAACACAAATTCATCAAATTGTGAACATTTAGGGAAATTACAATATTTAGTACATCAGCCTCTATGCAATCCTAGAGATTTCATGTAGCCACAAAACACATCTCTAGGTATTGGCTTTGTCATAGGATCTGCTACCATTCCATGCGTAGTATGTACTCTAAGTTCACATCTTTTCATGCAACCATATCATTGACAAGATTATACTTGGTATCTATATGTTTGGTCTTGCCATGATATTTTGGATCTTTGGTGTACGCTTTTGCCGCTTGGCTATCACAGTTAACCAACAATTAATCTGCAGCACTTCCAATAACACCTAAATGATCCAAAAATCTCTTAAGCCAAACACTTTCTTACACTGCTGCTGATAATGCCACGAACTCAAATTACATCGTGGATAAGGCTATACACTTTTGTTTCTTACTGCTCCAACATATGGTGCCATTATTCGGTAAGAAAACAAACCCAGAGGTAGATTTCCTTTCATTTAAATCTCCTCTCCAATCAGCATCAAAATAGCCTTTGAGTTGCAGATCCTTTCTTTAATGACTCAGCGTATAATCAGCAGTTCCCTTTAGATACTTTAGTATTCTTTTAACGGCTTTCCAATGTGCTTGACCTGGATTGGATTGGTAACTACTCATCATTCCAACTGCAAAGCATATGTCGGGTGTTGTACACATCATAGCATACATCAAGCTCCCAACAGCACTAGCATAAGGAACATATTTTGTTTGTTCCTTCTCTTGTGGAGTCCCTGGACATAGTCTATGGCTCAATCCTTCACCTTTTGCAATAGGAGTGTCTATGGGTTTACAGTCTTGCATACGAAATCGTTCAAGAACATTATTTATATATGTTTCTTGCGAAAGAGACAACGATCTCTTCGAACAATCTCTCGAAATCTTAACTCCAAGAATGTATACAGCCTCACCCATATCCTTTATCTCAAAGTTAGAAGACAACTATCTCTTGACAGTATTAACCAACTCCATATTGCTTCTGGCAATTAGTATATCATCAACATATAATGATATGATCACAAATTGATCATTGGATCTATTGATATATACACATTGATCATCGTCAATCATTGTAAAATCATATGCCACTATGGCATTATGAAAATGTATATACCTTTTTCTCGATGACTGCTTAAAGCCATATATCGACCCCCAAAGTCGACATACATTTTCTTCTTGGCCTTTCATTATGAAATCAGCAGGTTGTTCCATATATGTTCCTTCCTCTAATTCTCCATTAAGGAAAGGACATCCATTTGATGTAATTCAAGATCCATACTAACCATTATTGCCAGAATAATGCGAATCCAAGGTAAATCTCACTACATCCGGTGGATATCTTCCCTTCGATAAGTGCCCACTCAACTCCTTCACCTACATCTACCAGCTGTGAAAAGGTTTGACATCCCGAAAATACTAATCCTTGGAAGTATTCAGGGGGTAATGTCTTGAGGAATAGTTGCTTCATCTCCCTCTCATTCTAAGCTGGCTTCACCTGTGAGACCATGGTTCTCCACCTTTGTGCAAAGGCCTTAAATGACTCATTTCTCTTCTTCTCAACGCGGGTGTCGCGACCTCTTTTTTTCTGGCGCCCGCAATCGGGTACGAGCGCCTAAGGAGGCTAATGGCTCGGCTGAAATTAATTATGCCCGGACTCTCCCAAGTCCACCGGTTCACGACTTTAATAATCTAAATTTTTAACCTATAAATTAATTTTAAAACGGAGTCGCCACTAATCGATTTGGGGTGGGTTGATTAGAAACCCAAGTGAAGTACCGGGAGAAATACTCACCCCGCGTAACCGAGAGAAATTAGGATCGGGGACTTGATTACACTAGTTAATCACTAATGCCCTTTCGGTACCTAATCTTGTTTAAACCCTGAGGTTTTTTGGATATTCGAGGGATTTTCCATGCATTTTTGGGAGGGAAAACATTTTCTAGGTATTTTTCTCATTTTTTGGACATAAAAGGGATTTTTTGGTATTTTTAGTATTTTCTTTTGGAAAAATACAAGTCTTTTTGGCTTTTTCTGAATTTTTTGGCTTTTTCATGAGATTTTGGATTTTTGGCATTTTTTTGGAAAATATGGAATATTTTTGATTTTTTTTTATATATTTCGGAAAATAAAATATTTTTTAATATTTTTCAAAATATTTTGGAAAATAAATTATTTTTTGATTTTTCTCGATTTTTAGAAAATAAAACATTTTTCGACATTTTTAAATATTTTTCGATTTTTTGGAAATTAAAACATTTTTTTAATTTTTATTTATTAAAATATTATTTTTATATTAAAATAACAAAATAAAACCGACCCGGGTCGGATCCGCGGGTTGGGTCCGACCGGGCCGACCCAAACGCGGCCCGACTCGAATTTTTCATCTCTTTTTATTTATTATTATTTTTTTTTTTTACTTACTAAAACGACGCCGTGGCCGGGCGTTTGGGGGCGCTTTGGCCCGGCCCGACGACCGGGTCCACGACCCGCTCCGCGACCCGGCTCCTGCGAACCCTACCCGGATCCGACCCAAATCGCGACCCGGTCTTCCGCCGCGCCCGCACTTTGCGGAATCCCTACCAGTTCCGATCCGGTCCGACCGTCAACCCGGGTCGCGACTGAAAATCGGGAACCCTAGGGTTCCCGAATCGCGGCGCCGAGGCACAACAGCGGGGACGACGGCGACGGCGACGGCGGCGGCAACGGCGACGGCGGCGACAGCGACGGTAGCGACGAGGGTTGGACTTCGGAGGGGGGAAACTATGGCGACGACAACGGCGGCGGTGGCGGTAACACTACCTGTTCGTGGCGATGGCGTTCGGATGGTGGTGGCTGGGCAACTCGGTTTCCCGATCTGGCGCGGCGTCGGTGAACCGATCACGGCAACGGCTTCGCAGGTGGGGCACGGCAACAAGCCGTCGAAGCAACGGCGTCGGGACTGAGGCGAACGGCTGCGGCACGGCGTCCGGCGGTAACAACAGCAGCAAAAAACCAGATCTACTCGGCCGGACCCTCCTCGGCCTTGATTCCTCCTCACTCAGGCCAGATCCGAGCCTCCACCGGCCGGATTTGACCTTCTTGAAGTCACTCGCCGCCGGCCTTCCCCGAAGTCTCTCGGTGGAAGGTGGGCTGAGCTCGCGACTCGAGCTCTCTCCTGCGCTCGCCCTTCAACCCTTCCCGATGTCTCTCAGTGAAGGATCTCCGAGCTCGCCACGCCCTCCGACGATGCTTGAGGCCACCTATTTATAGGCGAAGGAACTCCGGTCGACGGAGGGGCTCGGTCGCCGGCCTCCGGCTTGCCCACCGGTTCCGCTTGGCTGAACCGGTGTCCCATCGAGCTTTCAGCGGCTCGCTCAGCATTAATGGCGCTGCGATCTTATCCCCTCCGGCCGACGTCGCCCTACACTCCTCGGCCGTAGGCCGTCCTTGCGCGCGCGCCACCGCGCGTGGGATGCAAGCGGCGAGGAAGAAGAAGATAGGAGGAAGAAGAAGAAAGAAAAGGGGTCGGGCCAAGGTTGAAGGAAAATGGGCCATATGGGCCACGCGGAGGGAGAAGAAAAGGAGAGAAAAAAAGATGGGCTAGGCTTTTGCTTTTTTTGGGTGTTTTTATTTGGTTTTTGTTGCTGTTTTGTCTTTTATTATCTATTTATCCGAAAAGACAAAATTAAAAACTTAATTAATAAAACTAATTAAAATTGAGGTGTCAATAGCCCCCTCTTTGAAGGTGAGCTCGCGAGGTTGCATTCAAAGACAGACCGATGCCTCAATTTTATCCATACATGCGTAGCAGATTATATTTTACTTGGGATCTATTATTCTATGTAGGAAAAGAGCAATATAACTTTACATATACTATGATAGATAAGAAGATACCGTAGTTACTTACCGGAGTGAGTGAGATAGGGTGTGAACCCCGAGTTTTGGCAAGTATCAAGGCGTCATCTTACCTGGTGATATGAGGAGGTTGCTTTTCCGGGCTCGAACCATTCTTCGGTCACTGTTAAAACAATCAATGATTTGTCTAGGATCCGAACCTTTCTTCGGTCGCCTTAACGGGAGATCGCTCTTCCAGGACCCGAACCATTCTTGATCGCCCGTTGGAGTAATCGTGGTTTGTCTCGGACCCGAACCATTCTTCGGTCGCCTTGTTAAAACAATCCATGATTTGTCTAGGACCCGAACCTTTCTTCGGTCGCCTTGACGGGAGATGCACCGACCTTTCTCAGGGCATCTCATTTGTGGGTGCCTGATTTGTATCGAAGACACCAGTTGGTACCCGACCTTTCTCGGGAGATGCGCCGACCTTTCTTAGAGCATCTGTTTTGTTGGGGTGTCTGAATTCTGTCAAAGACACTGGTTGGAACCCGACCTTTCTCGGGATGATGCACCGACCTTTCTCAGGGCATCGATTTGTGGGCGTCGACTTCGTCGAAGACACCAGTTGGAACCCGACCTTTCTCGGGAGGATGCGCCGACCTTTCTCAGGGCATCGATTTGTGGGGTGTCTGACTTCTGTCGAAGACACCAGCTGATACCCGACCTTTCTCGGGAGATGCGCCGACCTTTCTCAGAGCATCTATTTGGAAGATACCTGGACGATCACAAGCATCGGAGGGGTACCTGGACGATCACAGGTACAAACTCTTGGTGTATGGAATATCGAGGACGTACCTAAGATATTCGTGTGGAAATATCGAGGATGGGTTTTGCATATATGTGAAGGTCTCTCACCTGCTGGTATTTGGGAATATCGAGGATGTACCTTGGATATTCATGAAGGTCTCTCACCTCCTGGTAAATGGGAATATCGAGGGCATGCCCCGAATATTCGTGAAGGTCTCTCACCTCCTGGTAAAGGGGAATTGAATGTAGCATGAGGCTTACCTGGATTGCCACAGGCACTTAAAAAGGGTGGAACACTTGGATAGCCATAGGTGTACAAAGTACTGGGATACTTGGATGAACACAAGTACTTGATGATACAACCTGGGACCACTCAGTTGGTCCAAGGGTAAGAAAGCATACCTGGGTAGGCGCAAGCACACAAAGCAATAGAATGCTTGAATAGCTGCTAATTATTTGGGGACAACTCGGGCAAGCTGAGTGTCATGAAAAGGAAGTACCTAGACAAGGGTGGGTACTTGATGATATGGGGATACCTAGAAGGCAGTAGGTATTCCAAGAGATACTTGGTCAGTCACAAGTATCAATACTCTGGGGACAACTCGAACAGGTCGAGTGTCAGGAAAAAGGAGTATCCGAACGGTGACCGGTACTCAAAGACAATAGGGATACCTAGACAATAGTAGGTATTCAACGATAAATGGATACTTGGTCAGTTACAATTATCAATACTCTTTGGACAACTCGAATAGGTCGAGTGTCAGGAAAAGAGTACCTAGACAGTGGTAGGTACCTTAAGACAAATAGAGATATGCTTACCTGGCAATATCTCTGATCTCTATGAGTATGTCTGCTATTTGCATAGTATGCACACATGATTGTATATGCTGTAAATTCATGAGTTCAAATGAGATTCATGCATGATAATTTTGTCGATTCTGCATCTTTTGATTTCCACTAGGAAGATTTTGAAAGACAACCTTCATTTAGAATGTAGATGTCTTGAGCATGCCGATGAGGGACTTTCGCCTTGAAAGGACTTTCCGCTCACTTTCATGGAAAATGCTATCCCGACCATTGATGCAGGATTTATAAGGACCACACTTTGTCTCCTTTGTCATCATGTCGGCGGGGTCCGAGTATTCTCGCAAACAGTACAACTTTACCAATGTGAGAGGTCTTTGTTGAAAATGTGATGAAGTCTTGGTCAGTAGTTCATCAAATGGGACCATCAAGGTTGAAGCTGATGGACGAAAATGTTGCACGATCATCTCCGGGTTTGCAAGTCAAGAGTCCTGCGAAAAGAGATAGAATAGTCTTGCTCGTACTTCTTCGAGCGATGCTTATAAACATATGAAATCCCACGTTAATTGAAGTGCCCCTAGTCTGAAGAGACTTTTACAATGGGAATGTGATGTAGACTTGGCTCACATGTAAGAGGGTGAGAGTTGGTGACTGTCTTGGCATTTGTCACTAGTCTTTCTTGTCATATGGAGGTTCTGTGGACCACAACAACAACTTTTTCTTGGCTATATTTTTTTTACTAGAGGGCATTGGCCTTGCTTTTACCAGACACCGCTTTTTTTTTTATGCCCTTATTTTTTATTCCAGTTCTTCAAATATGGGCATTGACCTTGCTTTTACCAAGTACACTGCTTTTTTATGCCCATATTTTTTCATTCTTGTTGCTTGAGAGCTGATCTTGACAAGTTCAAGCAAATGCCTTTGTTAGACTATTGAGTCTTCATCTTTTGTCGGCGCTTCTGATTATGCTGTAGTAGCTTCTGCTTTGCTTCCATGTGAGGGTGAATTTACAGACTCAATTGAGTTGTACAATGAATACAAGTGCGTAAAGAAAGAATTGCTCTTCATGACTCTAGGGCACTTAAATTAATGTGAGTGTTCATATGCAGTAAAGACACCCAAAGATTGATGCAAGTGCGAGCAAGAAAATTTCTATCTCTCTTCTCACCTTGTGATGCTACTTTGCTTCTAATCTGCCCCCGTGTAGGGGTTGATCTTGACAGGGGTATGAGAGAAGCTTCATCAATGTATGGGGCTCAATGGGGTGAGCAATGGAATGCCTCTCACTATTTTGGTTATCGTACCATTCGCGAGAGAACTCTTTACCACCGCAACCATGGAATCTTCTGCACTCATCTCACAAGTGTATAGATAGGGGGGATTGTGTGTAGGATATGGCTTGCCTGTCATCATTATGACGCGCCTCATCCAGCATGCTCAATTAATCTTGTATTCTTTACTTAACTGTCTATTCTGATAATCCTAAGTGGAATCAGTGACTTAGACAGGCAAAATCATCATGTAGAATTCATCTGGAAATGACATGCAACATTTTGAATATGATGGAGTTTGAACAAGTGAATGGTTTTGACTCGCAAAAGACCCTATTGACCACTTTAGGGGCTAACATAATGGTGTTTCCAAATATGTTAGATTTTGAACATCAAAAGGGTTATTCGCAAATGGACGTCGATGGTTGTCCCTATTGATTAGGAATATGACACATGAATGATCGGTCGGGGTTGGGAATCGATCGGGCATCTCTGCTTTTGCCCTGCGAAGAGGAGATGTACAAGTAGATCAATTAGTTTGGCCAAAATTAAATGTGAGTTGAGGCTGAAGGTTTTTCTGTCATTTGCTTTGGCAATACTTGAGATGCCATTTTGCTTGGGAGAGTTTGTCATGCCTCTCATTGATTTGTTATCTTTGTTTTTGACAGTCGGGTGATCCTGCAACAAACAAGAGGGAATGTGTTAGTCATGAACTCTTTCAAGAGTCAAATAATTGGAATCGATACAACTTTACCCTTCACTTTGTGTGCGATGATTGGGTGAACCTGAAGTGAGAGGGGGACATGAAGTCCTATGTCCCTTGCTTCATTAGGTCAATTATTCTCTCGAATTAGCTCTGGATGACATGTCTTTTTACACGAAGCCGTGAATTTAATGTGGGTCATTTCCACGTACTAGCTTGGCCAATATTGATTTGCCTAACCATTGAGTTTGGTTCTTGAGTTGTGATGCTCCTGTCAATAGGGGAATATGTCAAAAGTGAATTCAAAGAAGGGAAGTATTGGAAACGATACCAAATTACTCTTCTCCAAAGTTTGTATTTGCTGACTCCGATGATGTTTGAATGTCGATGACAGCCTTTTCGTCTTAGCATAGTTTGACATTTCTTTCGATTGGCCTTCCTCACTTGTGACCATGCATGCATGATTGCTGGTTGTTGATTCATCTTCAACGCATTCCTTCTGTGGAATTTTTCCTTCTGCCTTTGATCAGGCAAAGTCATGTACCTCAAGCTTCTATGGAATTTGAGATGGACAATCAAAACCTCCAATTCTCTAATGGCAATTACTTCTTGCAAGAGCATGTGTTTGGAACAAGAAGTGAGGCTTCAGATTCTAAGATTGTTGGGGACGAAGGTTTCTTTTAACTTGAGACCCGGTTCTGAATGACGCATCCTTTACACCGAGTGGGCAAAATTGACGGGGATTACTCTTATGCGTTTGCACTGGGTAATGTTGATTTGTTCAAGTTATGCCATCGAGTTTGCTTCTTGATTTATGACACTTCCTTAAAGACTGGTCATCACCATTCATTTTTCTCCATTGAGTCAAACACACATTTTTCATGATGGTGTAAATACATCACTCATATATAAAGGTGCATAAGCATTTTCATTCTGATAGAGAGGTGCTTGGCAATGCCAGACAATAAACATCTTTCAAGGGTAGTACTTTTTTACAGCATCGGAATTAACTTGGTTTGGAGAATTCCCGCCCATCCATTTCGTCGAATCAAGGCTCCTCCGGGAGTATCTTCTTTATTACATAAGGACCCCGTAATTTGGGGCGAACTTGCCTCCGAGCTCGGAAAGATTGGCAGCGTCTTTCTCAAGACTAGCTCATTTACCTCGAAGTGCTTGGGTCGTACCTTTTGATTGAATGATCGAGCTACCCTTTGCTGGTAACACCGACCATGACGAGAGGGCTTTCGGTCGTTTTTCGTCGACCATATTCAGTTGTTCGAGCCTTTGTTGCGTCCATTCTTCCTTGGACAATCCCGCACGGGATAAAATTTGCGGGGACGGGATTTCTACTTCCACGAGCAAAACCGCCTCCATGCCGTAAACCGGGGAAAAAGGCGTTGCCCCGTGGAGGTTCGAATCGAAGTTCGATATGCTGTTAGTGCGAAGGTAACCTCTCATGCCGATCGCGGTAGTTTTCAGCTGTCTTGGATAGGATTTTATTGATGTTCTTGTTGGCGGCTTCCACGGCTCCATTCAATTGTGGACGATAAGGGGACGAGTTCAGATGCTGGATTTTGAACTCGAAAACAATTGATCAATCAACTTGTTGTTCAAGTTCGACCCATTGTCGGTGATGATAGCTTCCGGTACGCCATAACGGGCGATTATGTCACGTCGATGAATTTCATAACGTTTCGTGCGATTACGCTTGCATAGGATGCGGCCTCGATCCATTTTGAGAAGTAGTCGATTGCGACCAAAATGAACCGGTGCCCATTTGATGCCTTTGGATTGATTGGGCCAATCACATCAATGCCCCACATTGAAAATGGCCACGGCTCAGATAACTGATGCAATTCAGTTGGAGGGACATTTATCTTGTCCCCGTGGATCTGATAACGATGACAGCTTCGCACATGGTGAGCACAATCGCTCTCTAAGGGGAACCAGTAATAACCCAATCTCATTATTTTCTTGGCCAACATACGTCCATTCATGTGAGGACCGCATACTCCCCATGTATTTCTTGCATTATTTGTGTGGCTTCGTTTGCATCCACACACCTTAGCGGGGCTGAGTTATATGATCTTTTGTACAAATTTTCACCGCGACGAAGAACCTCGAAGCCATTTTCATAAGGTATTTTCGATCGAGGGAGTGCTTTCTTTAGGGAATTCCTTTTTTTGGATGTATTTCATGATGTCGTAATACTAGGGTTTCCCATCGGGTTCTTCATTATAGTCATGCGGTGGGCTGTCTTGTCAAGACTTCAATTTTCAAAGGCTCTACTTCTAACCCCTTCGCTACTTGTAACATGGATGATAGTGTTGCTAGTGCATCAAAGAAACTGTTACGGATTCTAGGTAGGTATTCAAATGAGATGTCCTGGAACTCTTCTACCAATTCTTCCAAGTAGTCGTGATAAGGCACTAGTTTGGCGTCTCTTGTCTCCCACTCGCCCACAATCTGGAGGATAATTAAGGCGGAGTCACCGAACACTTTTAGTTTTGACACTTCCATTCCAATAGCCGCTTGTAGGCCGAGGATGCATGCTTCATATTCGGCTATATTGTTGGTGCATGGAAACATCAGTTTTGCAGCCACGGGATAATGTTGCCCATTCGGGGATATCAAGACCGCCCCAGTGCTTGAACCTGACAAATTTACAGCTCCATCAAAAAACATAGTCCACGTGTCCTCTTCTACTTTTTGAGATTCGGTCATCGGGAATGATCATCGCCTACTTCTTTAGGGCAATCTGCTAACATATCAGCAATCACCCGACCTTAACTGATTTTTGCGACATCACTGGATGTCGAATTAAGATTAGGATTTGCCATTTGGCCAATTTTCCCACCAAGGCCGGGCAACCAAGCAAATACTTGATTGGGTCACTCTCGATTACAAGGAATGTCTGTAATGCAAGGTATACTGCCGGAGTCTCAAACACCCATACCAATGCAGCAGTCTTTTCGATTTGGAGTAGTTTTGTTCGATGTGGTGAATTTTTTACTCAAATAGTAAATGGCTCGTTCCTTCCCATCATGGGGTCCTTTTACGTGCCAACATTGCACCTAGGGATTCACCGTTGATGGTAAGGTAGAGGGTCAAAGGGTGTCCTGGAGTAGGGGGTACTAAAACCGGGGTTTCATCAGGTACCGCTTCAAATTTTCAAACGCCAGTCGGCAGTCATCATCCCATTCGATTTGTGCATCTTTCTTGAGAAGTTTAAAGAAAGGTTTTGCAGTTTCAGAAAGCTGGGAAATGAATCGCGCAATGTAATTTAATCTTCCCAGGAGGCTCCGGACTTCTTTCACAGTCGAGGGAGGAGGTATCTCAAATATCGCTTTAGTTTTTGACGGGTCCACTTCTATCCCTTTACAGCTCACAATGAATCCAAGTAATTTGCCAGAGGTTGCCCCGAACACACATTTTGCTGGGTTCAAGCGCAACTTGAACTGGCGAAGTCGATCGAATAATTTTTCCAGGGTCTTCACATGGTCTTCTCCATGTCTGGTTTTGGCGATCATGTCATCGACATATACTTCAATTTCTTTATGCATCATGTCATGGAAAAGGGTGACCATGGCACGTTGGTAAGTTGCTCCGCGTTTTTCGGGCCAAAAGGCATGACCTTATAGTGAAAAGTTCCCCATGGAGTAATGAATGCCGTCTTTTCCTTGTCTTCCTCCTTCATTTTTATTTGGTTGTATCCCGAGAACCCATCCATGAAAGAGAAAAGTTTGAATCCAGCAAGTACTATCCACAAGAACGTCTATGTGAGGTAGTGGGAAATCATCCTTTGGGCTTGCTTTGTTCAAATCACGGTAGTCGACACAAATCCGGATTCGACCATCTTTCTTCTTCACTTTGGTACAATGTTTGCCACCCAACTAGGATATTGCGAGACTTCGAGGAAGCCTACGCCGGGAGCTTCATTACTTCTTCTTCAATCTTTTTTGACAATTCGGGCTTAGCTCTTCTTAGCCGCTTCTTAAGGGCCACATCGGGGTTGGTTGGCAAGCTATGCTCCACGATCATTGAATCAAGGCCTGGCATATCGGCATAAGACCATGCGAATACATCTTGATATCTCTTTAGGAGGGCAATTAAGCTTGCAGCTTCTTCTTGGGAAGGTTCGCGCCAATCTTTATCTCCCTTGGATCTTCGTGCTGCCTAAATTGACAATGATGGTGTCTTCAGTAGTAGGGGCCTTGCTTCTTCGTGGCGCTTCCAATTCCATTGAATTTCGTCGGAATCATCAAAATCATCATCTGAGTCATCAAAATTGCTATCATGGCTACTTACGGTGCTGGTTTGGACCGTTCCCATACCCTCGCCTGCCGCTATATTATTCCTGTGTCATAGAGTAGATAGGCTAAGGGAACAAATAAGGTTAGTAGTATGCATGCTTCTTTCTTTTGAAAAGGTGATAAATTGCTTTTAAAGATTAAAGACAAGGAAACATGAGGAGACCCGGGCCTCGATTTCTTCTTTCATTTGACGGTGGCTATCATCAACGGGCCGGTTTGGTGTGTCTCCTCATGCCCTCAAAATGTTTTCAACTTTATTTATTAGTAGACGGATTTACAGGGTGGTTTCAAAAAATAGTTCCTTGAGTGGAACTGTTGTTGAAAACAAAGCAAGCTAGACTTTAAGAAATATGTACGGGCTCCCACGTAGGGAGTATGCGGAAGGAGTTAAAAAGGATTCTACTCGAGCGGGCCTGCACCCATTTCCCACGACGGTCCCTCGTTGATAGCGCCCACGAAGAAGTCTTCATACCGGTTGCCGATCCACGTCTCCTTGTGCTCCCGGCTTTGTGGATTTCGGATCATCCACGTCTCCCCATCCATCGGGGACGATGTTGTGGTGATGATTATAGAAACTTTGGGGAATTGAATAATTGACATAGTAGTCAAATTTACCACTTGGTTGGCCCAAAGTGTCTATGATTGCTTCTCCTTTATGCGCCTCCTTAGCATGCTCAGGGAACATGGTACGGGTGCTGGGTACCATGAGGAGGTGATCATTGCCAAAACACAGCCATGGAGAGCGGAAGGTGAATACCCCAGCATCCAAAAGATCTTGGACCTTGTCTCTCAGGATGGTGCAATCATCTAGCGAGTGTCCTAATTCCCCTGAATGGTAATCGCATTGCTTGGATGGATCATAATCAATGAAGTACTCGGGGGTAGAATGGTTCAATTCTCTGCCGATTATCCCTTGCTTTAGGAGGATGGGGAAAATAATGGCCATTGATTTAGGAAGAGGCGAATATGATCGTGTGCTTCTTGGGGATAAGGGTAGCCGTGCCCCTCGCCAGGTCGTGTCAGTAGGGTCCTCTTCATTTATCACCAGCTCCTCATTGTGACGAACGGAATGCACGGGTAGCTTGAGCGAAGTTTTCTGTCAAATGGTGTACGATCTCGCGTAATTCTTCGACTTGGTGTCGAAGCCGGATGAACGAGAAGTTATCGCATGTCTCTTCTAATTGTTCTTCCTCAATGGCACCTATGAAAATATCCTCGAGCATGGTGGTCATGTCATCTCGGCCCCTCCTTTTTTATAAGTGAGGGCCAAGTTGTGTCTTCTGGGTTATGGGTAATCTCACACTTTCGGGGTTGAACCATTTTGGAGTATCCACTTCCTCTTCCTCATGCATCATCTTGGCTGGGCACAGGGAAAGTTTCCTCGAGACGGGGATATACAAGGCCGACTTTTTCTTTGTTTTCTATCTGGGAATATCCCAAACCGACGGTATAGGGTCTTCTCCGAGCTTCAATAGGCCGACGAATGCCCCGGCCTCTCCTACCAAGCCCTTGTCCTGGAAGGAAACCGTGTCCTACCATGATTTTTCCTACCATGATTGCAGCACTTGATATCTCGGGGACGAGGGCAAAGTCCCTCGAGTTTCGTGTATAGTAGACACGAGCTCGAACGATTGATAGCTAGCTTCGCTCTTGTTACTAGGTTCAACATAAGGAATGGCCGTCTCGTGGTAGATGCGGTGATCTTCTTCTCCTCGGACCGTGACCGTTTTCCTCCAACCACGAACTTCACACTTTGGTGGAGGCTTGAAGGTACCTTGCTCTGCGACGTGTATCCATGGGCGCCCTAAGAGGAAATTGAATGCGTGGGGATATCCATCACCGGAACAAAATTTTGAATACGGTTGGGCCAATTTGAATGTCGAGCTCGATCTCTCCCATTGTTTCCTTCTTTGTTCCATCGAATGCTCGAACGAAGTCTTGGGTACTGGATCCATGATCTCTCTATTTTAAGGCGACGAGTGTCGCTAATGGACATATGTTAAGAGCAGATCCGTTGTCAATTAGCACTCGAGCGACGTGAGATGCGTTGCACTTGACTGATATGTAAAGGCCCTTGGTGTGTCCTCTACCCTCCTCGGGAATCTCTTCATCAGAAAATGCCATTTGATCCTTTAGAAGGATGGTACTGACAAATTCCTTGAGTTTGTCATGCTCAATAGTTTCAAGGACATGTACTTCACTTAATACTTTCATGAGGGATTTCGGTGCTTGACCGATGTCTGTACGAAGCAATTCCGAGTAGAGAGATCTGCGCCGGTGATTTTAATGCTCCACCACCACATTATATTCGCCGGCCTTAACTACGGCCAAAAACTCCTTGGCTTCTTCGTCGTGACGGGCTTAGCGACGAGTATTTGCTTGAGCATAGGTTCGCCCGGATCTTGTGACCAAACCAACATCAAGGTCATAAGACCATGGTACCGCATTGTTGTATTTGTATTTGTAAGGTTGGGGAATCTCAATGACTATAGCTGTTTCTGCTGTTGATGCTTGAACAATGGCTCCTTTCCTTTCAAAGACGCTCTCGAGTAAGGTGGAATCATTCTTCTCCTTTTCCGCATTTAGCGCCGCAAATTCTTCCTCCCAATTGATGAGGACTTGGGATATGGTAGAAACTATGTTGGCGTGGCCGGCGTGCACGATTATTCCGGCCTCTATCATTCTTAATACCCTTTCCTCCATTATTGCGAAAGGCGGTATTTCATTGCCCGGATAATACCCGGTTTCTACTAGCCCTCGATAGATGTCGACCATATGTGCATTGACATTTCTGATTTGACCGGCTTCAGAACTGAATATCATGTTTACTTTGTCAGCATGATCAGGGAGCGGATTGCTTTGGACATTCGGCTTCGCGGTTTGGAATGAGAAGGCCTTAGTATCCAGCGGGTTACGGATTCGATGCTTAAGGACGAAACACTCGTCGGTTGAATGGCCTACTTCTCCCATGTGATAATCACATTTTTGGACGGGTCATAGCTGGAGAAGCTTTCAACGTTAGGTCGTCTTGGTTCAGTTGAAAGGAGGCTCTTGTTTCGAAGGATTGCCAAAACCTAGGAGGGAGATCCAGGAAGCGGAGTGAATTGTCTTCGGTTGTTGTAGCGCTGGGGTGGACGGCTATTAGTCTGTTGTAGGCCTGTGCTTGTCTGAACAGTTGGGGGGTGACCGGTGTTTGCAGTGTAGGTGGCATTGACATCGATCAATGATTCTTTATCTTTTTCATGTTGAGCCTTCTGGCGACGGGGAGCGAGGCTCAGTGAACCAGCCATCCCTTAAACCTGTCTCAATCTGCTCTCCCACTGGAATGAGTTGATTGAATGATTCAGCGATCGTAGTCACCATCCGATTGCGGTATTCGAAAGGGAGGGTTTTGATGAACATTTTTCTCAATTCAAAGTCAGTTGGCTCAGGACTGATCTGGGCGGCGAGATTCCTCCATCTAATGGCATATTCTTTGAAGGATTCTTGCTTTTTCTTTTCCGTGCGATCAAGATCCTCGCGAGAAGGGGTAATGTCCATTATGAATTTGTATTGTTTGAGGAATGCTTCACTTGCTTCACTCCATGTCTCGATGAGGTTTATGTTCTTTTTTATGTACCATCTCGGGCGGGACCTATCGGGCTTGACTGGAACAAGCGGATCATTAAAGGTTCATTATTAACGTCTTGGGTCATTCGGACCAAGTACATCTGCAAGTGAGCTCTTGGGCGGAGGTCGTGCCATCGTACTTCTCGAACTCGGGCATTTTGAATTTTTCCGGCATTTTGACCTTAGAGTAGATGGAGAGGTCTTTGGAGTAGGATCTTGAAGGCCACGCAATTGCTTTAGCCTCTCTTCAAGCTTCTCAAGGCGTTTGTCATGTTCGAGTCTTAGACAAACTATTAGGCTTTGCTTTCTCGACTACGATTTGGTGCGTATCCTCCTCCAATTCGGGCATGTTATCATCGGTATCTCTTCCGTGATCACCTCGGGTAGACGATTGCGGTAACAATACTTCGATTGAGGCTGGGGCGGGAGCCAATTTGCCTTGGATGGAATCTATCTGCTTTGAGAGTTGCTGAAGCACATTGAAGACTTGTTTCATTTCACTTTCCATAATCTCGACACGGCTTGGTACATTTTCTTCGGCCATTCTATCTTTTGGATTTGGCGAATACGACTATGATGTGATTTCCTGCATAAAGAAAATGGAGAGAACGTAAGCCGGGAAGCGTATGGAACACTGGCCCATGGCAAGGGTCACGTCATTTTTATTTATTAGCAGGAGATTTATACAATGCCAAAAGGGCTTTTTACACAAGTCAAAACGACCCTAGATATTAACATTAGGAATATTCACATCAAAAGTCCCGCTGCCCATTTTATATGTGATGGGAAGCTCCGGTCTTGTGAAGCCGCTTGCTTCTTCGTACTAACTTCGATACGTGTCTCTTGCTGGTCTCCAAGCTCTTTTCAAGAGATTCGATTCGCCCTTGCGGGTAAGTTTATCAACTACATCAGGGATTACTTGGTTGCAACTCCTTGGGAATTATATGGTTGAGGATGTAGAATGTTGATGCATGATGAACTTTTTCTTGTTCCTTTAACCTTCTGGGCACGACGATCTTTTCAGTGTGACATCTACTCCATGCGTTCTGAATTATGCGGATCTCCTCCAAGTAGTTGTAGTCCGTACGGGTGAAAAAGATTCGGAACAATCCTGATTTGAGTGGTGGCGGGACTTCTTGAAGGACCCTGTGCGACGAGCCACCCTATATGGATAATATGAGGTAGCTCCGGAGAGGCCCAAAGAACGGGATGGGGTTGTAATAATTAAGCGCAAAGCGCGCCTCTCCTACAATGAACCATTTAGCTCGCCATAGGAATGTCTCGGGGACCGGGTTTTTAGCAAGTTAATCCATCGAGAATACTCTTCATTGGGAGAATATTTTTCCAAGATTTGAAACTTTTGCAATGGGTGTTTAAACTCGTCGATTTCAAATATTTGCATGAGGTGCCCAAATCCTTTGATATGGGAAAAGAACCACATTTGTAAAATTTCTGGAGCGGCCCTCATGATTTTTTCTTTTTGGTCCTTGAAACGATTAAGGGATAAAAACGTTTCGGCTAAAACCATATTCACATATCCTGCTCCAAAAATGACTTGATTTATCACCCATGTGATTGAAGGATCTATAGCATTCTTTCGATGGGGAAAGATAATAAAACCAAAGAATGCTAAGAGGAAGATCTTGGCTTTTTAGGTCATTGACTGTTTTTCAAAGCATTCGTTAAAGATGATAGCGGAAAAGCATTATTGTTGGCTTGAACAATTTCTCTTACCGAATGATTTTTAGAAACCGTGATAGACTAACCACGGGGTCAATGCCGATTGGCTTGACAAGCTCGCTTCCCGGGGCATTCCTATGGCGAGACGTACTCTTCTAAAGTCGGAGTCGGTTCAAATTTACCAAACATGAAGGTGGATGTTTCAGGGCACCGAAATGTGGTAGTGCTTGCATGACCCCAGAGTGGATATTGATTTGGAGCAATGGGAGGAGATGACCGATTCTTGATTTGACGCACTCTTGGCCGAGTTGATCTAACTGCTTCCACCATCTGAGAAGCTCTCTCTTTGGGGTAGGAATGAACTGGATATCAAATCTTCCCATCGCATATAAGGAAGGGAAATACACAACCTGACCCTATTTTGCCATGAGCCAGAAAAGACTAAGTAAAAGTAAAGAAATCACTTCGCTTTTAAATAAAATGGCAAGCACAAAGACATACAGATGGGATGTGCGGCTCGATTTCTAACTTAGAAGGATTGGTGAGATTAAAAGGATATCCGCCCGTCGCAGTCTCGCGTTAGCAGCATACCCTCCTAATCTCGGCTAAGAAATTCGGGGAAAAGAAAGGCAACCTCTACATCGCAGTCTCGCGTTCGAGGTCGTATCTTTCTTAACACCATCCTAGAAATCCTATGGCGGCCCAGGTCCGGCGGCCGGGTTGTGTGTGTCATGTGTAGTGTTTAAAACAGTAAAGCATGCACAACAGTTTATAATCACAAAAACATTTTATTTTAACAGAATAAAAACTATAAGCTATTACCCTGCACAAAAGAAAAAAAACCTAAAGTCAGCAAAGCATTTAAACAAAGATGAAATGGCCTAAGTCCTCAAAAATGGTCCCTAGCGGAGTCGCCAAGCTGTCGCGACCTCTTTTTTTCTAGCGCCCGCAATCGGGTACGAGCGCCTAAGGAGGCTAATGGCTCGGCTGAAATTAATTATGCCCGGACTCTCCCAAGTCCACCAGTTCACGACTTTAATAATCTAAATTTTTAACCTATAAATTAATTTTAAAACGGAGTCGCCACTAATCGATTTGGGGTGGGTTGATTAGAAACCCAAGTGAAGTACCGGGAGAAATACTCACCCTGCGTAACCGAGAGAAATTAGAATCGGGGACTTGATTACACTAGTTAATCACTAATGCCCTTTCGGTACCTAATCTTGTTTAAACCCCGAGGTTTTTTGGATATTCGACGGATTTTCCATGCATTTTTGGGAGGGAAAACATTTTCTAGGTATTTTCTCATTTTTGGACATAAAAGGGATTTTTTGGTATTTTTAGTATTTTTTTGGAAAAATACAAGTCTTTTTGCTTTTTCTGAATTTTTGGCTTTTTCATGAAATTTTGGATTTTTTTTTTTTGGATTTTTGGCATTTTTTTGAAAAATATGGAATATTTTTATTTTTTATTTTCGGAAAATAAAATATTTTTAATATTTTTCAAAATATTTTGGAAAATAAATTATTTTTTGATTTTCTCGATTTTTTAGAAAATAAAACATTTTTCGACATTTTTAAATATTTTTCGATTTTTTGGAAATTAAAACATTTTTTTAATTTTTATTTATTAAAATATTATTTTTATATTAAAATAACAAAATAAAACCGACCGGGTCGGATCCGCGGGTTGGGTCCGACCCGGGCCAGCGACCCCAACGCGGGCCCGACTCGGATTTTCATCTCTTTTTATTTATTATTATTATTATTTTTACTTACTAAAACGACGCCGTGGCGGGCGTTTGGGGACGCCCGCCCGGCCCGACGACCCGCTCCGCGACCCGGCTCCCTGCGAACCCTACCCGGATCCGACCCAAATCGCGACCCGGTCTTCCGCCGCGCCCGCAATTTGCGGAATCCCTACCCGGTTCCCGATCCGGGTCCGACCCGTCAACCCGGGGTCGCGACCCGGAAAATCGGGAACCCTAGGGTTCCCGAATCGCGGCGCCGAGGCACAACAGCGGGGACGACGGTGACGGCGGCGGCGGCGGCGGCGCGACGGTAGCGACGGGGGTTGGACTTCGGAGGGGGAAACTATGGCGACGACAACGGCGGCGGTGGCGGTAACACTACCTGTTTGTGGCGATGGCGTTCGGATGGTGGTGGGTGGGCAACTCGGTTTCCCGATCGGCGCGCGTCGGTGAACCGATCACGGCAACGGCTTCGCAGTGGGGCACGGCAACAAGCCATCGAAGCAACGGCGTCGGGAGGCGAGGCGAACGGCTGCGGCACGGCGTCCGGCGGTAACAACGGCAGCAAAAAAACCAGATCTACTCGGTCGGACCCTCCTCGGCCTTGATTCCTCCTCACTCGGGCCGGATCCGAGCCTCCACCGGCCGGATCGACCTTCTCGAAGTCACTCGCCGCCGGCCTTCCCGAAGTCTCTCGGTGGAAGGTGGGCTGAGCTCGCGACTCGAGCTCTCTCTGCGCTCGCCCTTCAACCCTTCCCGATGTCTCTCGGTGAAGGATCTCCGAGCTCGCCACGCCCTCCGACGATGCTTGAGGCCACCTATTTATAGGCGAAGGAACTCCGGTCGACGGAGGGGCTCGATCGCCGGCCTCCGGCTTGCCCACCGGTTCCGCTCGGCTGAACCGGTGTCCCATCGAGCTTTCCAGCGCTCGCTCGGCATTAATGGCGCCTGCGATCTTATCCCCTCCGGCCGTCGTCGCCCTACACTCCTCGGCCGTAGGCCGTCCTTCGCGCGCGTCGCCGGCCACCGCGCGTGGGATGCAAGCGACTGAGGAAGAAGAAGATAGGAGGAAGAAGAAGAGAGAAAAGGGGCTGGGCCAAGGTTGAAGGAAAATGGGCCATATGGGCCACGCGGAGGGAGAAGAAAAGGAGAGAAAAAAGATGGACTGGGCTTTTGCTTTTTTTTGGTGTTTTTATTTGGTTTTTGTTGCTGTTTTGTCTTTTTATTATCTATTTATCCGAAAAGACAAAATTAAAAACTTAATTAATAAAACTAATTAAAATTGAGGTGTCAACAGCGGGTCAATTCTTCTCTCGTAGGGGCGAGCTCGGTATTAAATCGATATTGCTGCAAGAATTCGTTAGTCAAATCTTCATAACTAGTGAATTCTTCAATGTCCAGCGCAATGAACCACGTCAGGGCAATGCCTTCCAACCTATCTTGAAACATGTGTATGAGAAATGGCACGTTGTCAGCGTAGCGAGCCATTTTTCTCATGTAATATCTGAGGTGGGTCTTGGGACATCCCGTTCCGTCATATTTTCTTGTGAACTCAGGCTCTTGGAAGTTCTCAGGGAAGTTCGTCTTGGTGTATGGAGACAGCCTATCAGCTCCTTTCAGCTCGTAACCTTGCAAGGCACACAGTCGCTTCTCCATCTTTGCCAAGCGTCTTTCACTCTCTTCACTTAGACGGGGTGCTGGGTTTTCCTTTGGAGGAGGATCTAGATTGACGATAATTGGCGTGACAAAAGAAGCCTCCCCAGCAGTTTCTTTCCCAAAGGGATCAGCAACGTGCATGCCTTTTGTTGACACTAGAGTGGATGTTCCCGTGACAGCTACAGTAGGGGGCTCCTTGAGCTTCTGGCTTATTTCAAGCATCATTGTGGTGAGTTGGGCCAGCTGGTCCTCCATCTTGGCCATGCGTACGTTGGTGTCCTCGTTCTCCATTCTGACTTTCGCGCACGTGCGAATTGGGGATCTCCGCTTGGCCGTGTCAACCATCGGTAAAAGACAATCGATCGGCTAGTACCTAAACAAGGATAGATAAGCATGTATAAGCATGGAGTAATGATTAGGCGGTCGGTCCATGACAAAGATCTAATCGCCCAAATTTGCTCGTTTCATTGAAAGCAAGGTTGCTACATAACGCAGGAAAAGACATGAGGGAGAACCCATAAACAACGAGGCTAATCACTGATATTGCTAGTATGAGTACCTAGAGGGGGGTGAATAGGTATATAAAAGATTTTTCTTTAACAATTGCACAATACTAGACAGTAGAAGGAAACGTTAATCAAAGTAAGACTGAGAGAAGAGAAAATTGAACACGCGGTTTATAGTGGTTCGGCTTATATCAAGCCTACGTCCACTCTTCTTCACTGACAGCCTATTGGCTGGATTCCACTATGAACAAAAGAGACGTTACAGCACAGCTTTGCCTTGATTCCACAGTGTAGATGTTCTACCACACCTCCTCAAGATTTCTCACAAATATAGACTCTCTTTTGTATACAAGTATTCGCTCAAAGGATTTGTCTAAACAAAAAGGAGCTTCGAGACTTTGGAATTCTTCTATCGCGCACACCTTGAACAACTAAGACAGTCTTCCTTATATACTCCTTTATGCCATCATACCCGTTGGCACTTACCAAAGGAATTCCTCCAATCTACCCGTTGGACGAAATCAATTAGGAAGATTGTTCAAGCTATTAAAGGAACGTGTTGATAGCCCATCAATCTGTTCGCCCATACAATCGGGATCTCGGTTTCCATAAGCGAAACCTTCCAATAATATTTAGGCAATCACCGGATCTTCAATTATCGAATCAATCTTCGATCAATCAAAGGACTCCGTTTATGTCTTCTCCAGCCACGAGATCTTCTCCGATTGATAAGGTTAAATCCTTAACGAAACATACGATTACGGATATCCTTTCTTCAACGGATTAGAGACTGTCAATGAGGATAGACTTTGAGTCTTGAGTCGGCTGCCGGGAGGTCTTCGGACTTTAAATAACAGTGCAAAGCCTTCGAGACTAGGCGATAGAAAACGATTTGTCAACTTCAAAACACTTCAAGAAGATTTCTCCAACAATCTCCCCATTTTTTTATGGTGACAAAACTTTCATGAAGATTTGGATATCTTTGACACTGCAAAACATTTCTCAAACACATATGCATATCTTATAGAGATAAATGGCTAACGAGAATAACACTAGAATCTGCAACCACGAAAAATAGGTTAGTCGGTATATGATGAAGCCATTCATAAGATATCAATATTGGTTAATAGAAGCGATCAAGTCCAAGTCTAGTTCGGTTCTCATCCGGACACAAACCAAAGTCAAACAGATTCAAACCATAAAACAATCCAACAAACAATTAAAAGTTTAATGAATGAAAAGTTTTTGATCAAATCTTGCATCTCTCCCCCTTTTTGTCATCATTAAAAAGGATGAGATGTAGTCAAGATTGCTTGGGAACGCGGACAAGCTGGAAATCTTCCATAGACTGAACGATGCCTTCCAGCCTTTTAAAGTCTTCCTTTAGATGTGCAATCTCCGCGCTCTTGGCATTGGCCTGATTCTGAACAGAGAGGGCTTGCATTTTATCATTCAATGAACAGGAAGAAGCTTGACATTCATTCTTCAAGCTTTGAACTTCGCATCCCAAGGCATAAATCTGACCTCGCATCTCCAAAAGAATATCCATAGTTCTGCGAAAGTCTGCTCCATTATCAGTTTGAGTACTTGCTTCTGCTCGATCTGATGGAGTAAATGCAGACGATGGTAGATCAGCATAATCTTGCAGGTTTGGCGATGAAACTTCATGACCTTCTTCTGGAAATTGAGATGCATAAACATCCTCTGGGTCTGCTGGTGAGCGACTGACTCCTTCACTTGCATCAGGACATAAAGACTTCACACCTTTCTCCTGATCTCCCCTTGTTTCCATGCCTTGGTGGAGAAGAGTGTTCTTCGGTTCTCCTTCTTCTCTTCTTTCTTCTTCAGTCTTTCCTCCTATGTTTCTTTTTCAGCTTCTATTTCTTCTTCTTCCTTCTCCTCTGCTTCTTTCGTCATTTGCTCCGATTCTTTACGTGGAACAGACGACTTAAATTCTTCAAAGCCAATGCGAGAGATGGTGATGTCTTCCTCATCATCTTCATCCTCAACGAGGAGAGCTCTTCTTCTCTTGGATGGAGCAACCATGGGCTCCTTCCCTTTTCTTTTAGCTGCAGAAGATATTTGATGAGATTTTGCGGAGTCTTCTCCTTGAATTTCTCCAACTCCTTGCTCGGTTCCTTCGACGCATTTTGGTCACCATTTTCAGACCTACCACCATATGATCGCATGGTTGAACACAAAAGATTTGTGGAGGCTGAATATTCAGATGTCTGAATAACTTCGTAACAAGTCTTGGGTAAGGGAGTTGACATCTGTCCTTCATCATTGCTCTATACATGTGAAACATCACAGTGTGAGGGAGAGAAAACCTTTTTCCAAAGAGAATGGCATACATCAGCTTGGCCTCTCAACTTGAAACATCAGTCTTGGAAGTTGATTTCGGTCGGAGGCAATTAATCACAATCTTGTGAAGCAAGATGTTGAATGCACCCATCCTTAAGTAGGTGATCTTTTCATCTGTTTTCCTGTCCTTCACCAGTTCAAGTGTGGCCCGAGCAATGGAAACTTTCATTGGCTCATATCTTCCTCTTTCGACTTCTAACACATCTGCCAGCATATTCATATCCACAACATAGTCTTGGTCTTTAACGCTGAAAGAGAATCTATTCGCATCTAAAAAGCTTAGATTTGAATAGAAATATGCAGTTAATTCAGCATATGCCTCTGTAGAGTCAGAGCAAAACTTTTCAAGTTGAAGATAACTGAACTTTTCCCTCAAGTTCACATTCACAGCATCCAGAAAATCAAAATCTACACTCCTAGGGTTTATTAGCCCACGCTTCAGCAATTTCAGTACGAGATCCTTTTTCTCCTTTGATCTGAACAAATCTCCCCTTTTCCTTGATTTTCAACCGCAACACCCATTTTCGGTTGAAATTGACTGTATAATTTATCATCATCATTCCCATCTATAGGATTCGGCCCCGATCACGAGGATCACTTGGGATATTTGCAAGGGTTTCCTCGGCCACCCATTTTCGAGCAATTCCCAAACTTTCCATTTTTCGAAAAGATATATTCGTTCCCATGTCCTTTGTCTTTAAGAAAATCATCAATGTAGTTCAAAGGAGTACAAATTCCTTTTAGGGCACGATATAAGCTGGTAAATATAAGCGGGCTTCTGAACTCTTACAGGGTCTGCATCCTCGATGATTTCTTCCTGTTGTTGATGATCAACGCCTTGAGGAGTAGATGGAGGAGAATGACGCTGTTGAGAATGTTGTGGGCTCGCTTGCTGTTCTGGAGTCACTTCATCTTCAGTAAGATCAAAGTGCGTAGGCCCCCCACTCATCCGCCGTCGTCCCCTGCTTGCAATTCTCGAAGACTTTCTTGAAGATGACATCTTTCTCAGTTTTTGGAAGATACCTTGCTTGACTTTCCCGGAAAGATGACAACTTTTGAGGATTAAACGAAGAAGACAAACGGGAATGGAGGATCGATGCTTTCTAGGGTTTTTGAGAGAAAAGTGAAGAGGAATCGACAATGCACGATCGGTTAAAAAGAGGGATAACCAAACCGTCACAAAGGAAATAAAAATATGCCTTTTCAAAATAACTGTCTTTTTCATAAAAATAGCCATTTCAAAAATAACTTCCTTTTTGAAAATGAAACGATGCAATATTTACGTCAATTAAATATAGCAATAGTTTAAACACAGTCTGACGATCGTACCTTTTCAAGATGAGATTCAAGGAAGAAAGACTTACAGTCTGACGGACGTACCAAGACTGTCTTTCAGATAAAGTCTTGTAAGTCTGAGTCTGAAAGTCTTTAGACTTTGATATCCTCATACCTCAAAATGTTGAGTCTGGAACGTATAGACTCAAATTGATTTTTCTCCAAAGGCTTTGTGAATATATCCGCCGAGTTGATTCTTTGAGTCAACAAATTGAATTGAAACATCTCCATTTTGAACATGGTCTCTAATAAAGTGATGTCGAATCTCTATATGCTTTGCTCTTGAGTGGAGAATTGGATTTTGGTGAGGTTGATAGCGCTGGTATTGTCGCAATTAATCTCCGTGCATGAGTCTTCAATTTCAAAGTCTCTTAGCTGTTGTTTTATCCATAGAATTTGCGAACAGCAGCTTCCCGGGGCTACATACTCTGCTTCATTGTTGAAAGGACACGGTGCTTTGTTTCCTTGAAAACCAAGACACTTTATCCTGCTTCCAAGCAGCGGCAAGTTCTCGAAGTGCTCTTTCTATCAACTCTACAACCGGCCGGATCTGCGTCGAATATCCCGGAAGATTAAAGTCTCCTTCTTAGGATACCAAAGACCGATGCTTGATGATGAAGCAACGTATTTAATGATGCGTTTCGCAGCCGAGATGGGATTCTCTAGGATCGATGAAACCTAGCACGAGATGCAAACACTCAACAAGATGTCAAGTCTAGAAAGCGGTAAGATAAAGGAGTGAACCAATGATGCTCTGTACAGCTTTTGATCAACTTTCTTCCCTTCTTCATCTTTGTCTATCTTCAAAGAACTTGACATCGGTATGTCGGTCTTTTTGCACTTTTCAGTCCAAATCTTTTGACAAGATCATTAACATATTTTCTTGATAAATAAAAGTTCCTTCCTTCAATTGTTTTACTTGAAGACCAAGAAAGAATGTTAACTCTCCCATCATACTCATTTCAAATTCATCCTGCATAGACTTAGAAAATTTCTTGCACATATTTTCATTAGAAGATCCGAAAATAATGTCATCCACATATATTTGAACAAGTAAGAAACTTTTGTTCTCCTTTTTGATAAATAAAGTCGTATCTACTTTACCTTTGACAAAACCATTTTGTATTAAAAACTTACTTAATCTATCGTACCAAGCTCGAGGTGCTTGCTTTAAACCATACAGAGCCTTCTTCAGTCTGAAGACTGAGTCTAGCTTCTTTGGGTCTTCAAACCCTGGTGGTTGTTCCACATAAACTTCCTCTTGGATGACTCCATTTAGGAAGGCGCTTTTGACGTCCATTTGGAATAACCTGAAATTCTTATAACAAGCAAACGCAAGTAATAGTCGAATAGCTTCTAACCTTGCTCTTTTTGGAGCGTAAGTCTCATCATAGTCTATTCCTTCTTCTTGCGTATATCCCTTGGCCACGAGTCTTGCTTTGTTTCGTCGACTTTTCCTTTCTCATTCATCTTGTTTCGAATACCCATTTAGCTCCAATAACAGTTTTACCTTTCGGTTTGGATGTCAATTCCCAGACATCATTAATGTTGAACTGTCTGAGCTCTTCTTGCATAGCTTCAATCCAGCTTTCATCAGATAAAGCTTCTTCTATGCTTTTTGGTTCAATTTTAGAAACAAGAGCCACAGCACTAGATTCTTCTCGCCTTTTGGATTTGGTGCGAATTCCTTCATTCATTTCGCCGATTATAAGATCTTTGGGATGACTGGACTTATGCTTCCGGTTACTTGTTGATTTGTGCGGATGATGATCTCTTTCTTTGTTTGGATCTTCACGAACATCCAGATGCTGGTTTTTCGAGTTTGAGATGCTTCTTGAGTTGTAAGCTTTGGAAGATGCTGGAGCGAGTTCGAGACTCTTCTTGATGAGTCGACTTGATTCATCTTGCGTTGAGTCTTGAAATTTGACATTCATTGACTCCTCCACAGACTGGCTCTTCTTGTTATAGACTCTGAAGGCTTTGCTTGATGTAGAATATCCAAGGAAGATACCTTCATCTCCAATACTCTGTATTCTGGTTGGTCCGAAAAGATCCATATGCAGCAACTGTTTTCCCAGAATACATGGAGTGCATTGATCAGTCTTTTGATAAGGTAATTTGGGTAGTCCTCGAACAAGCTGTTTTGATGAGATTTTGGCTAATTGCTTCATGTTGATATGACCAAGCTTTCTATGCCATAAGCTTGCTTCGTCTTGAATTGAGATAAAACATTGCGATTCATTTGGTTTCACATCCGGAAGATAGATGTTTCCATGTCTTCGACCCATGAAAGACGAGTAGAGTCTTTGCGATTCCAGAACATATTCCTTCTTGAAAGAAGATCTTGAAACCAGTATCACACAATTGACTAATGCTGAGAAGATTGTAATTGAGTCCTTCCACTAAGGAAACATTACTTATTGTGAGATTTCCAATTTTCACAGTTCCAAATCCCACAATACTTCCTTTGATGTTTCCTCCAAATGAAACTTTTCCACCATTTACTTGAGCAAGCTTTATAAAACAATTTGAGTCTCTGTCATGTGTCTTGAGCATCCACTTTGTCAAGATACCACTTTACCTTTTTCTTGACGGTGACCTGCATTTAAAAAAAGAGTCTCAAGCTTTCTTTGGTACCCAAACTTTCTTGGGTCCTTTGGTGTTAGTAACATAAGCGTATTAGCCCATAGTTTCTTAACGAGGTTTCCAAACCATAGGACACTCTTTTTCAAAGTGATCCGGACTGTTGCATTTTGAACATCTTAGAGCATTTCTACCTACAGATTTTACAAAAACTTTCTTGAAGTGATTTTTGTAAACCTCTCGAGAGAGTCTTTTCTTAATTCTTTCTTTTACTTTAGGAAAATCAATCAAGGGAATTGTTTCTGCTATCATACCTAGACCGGACTTATTGAAGTAAGGTCTTTGAGCTGAAAGAATTTTCTCAAGTTTTTCAGACCCTATTGAAAATTTCTTTGAGATATTTGATAAGTCTGTTTTTAAAAAAGAGCATTTTCTTTTAAAAGATTATCTTCATTTTCTTTAAGAGTGGAAACAGTCAAGTCTAGACTCTTAATTCTTTCTACTAAAACATTTTCCTTTTGCTTTAGAGCTAAGTTTTCCTTTTTCAGTTCGGAAATTCTTTTGAGAGAAATCTTAAGACTAAAACACAGTTCATCAATGTATTTACAAACTTTGACAGGAATTTTAAAATTACTTGCCTCAAATTCACTGTCTGAGTCTGATTCAGAGTCTGAGTCTGATTGTGCCATCAGACATAGATTGGCATATTCATTATCACTTTCTTCACACTCTGTGTCACTCCGGTTTCGGCTTTGAGAGCTTTTCGAAATTTTCAGCTTTTCCTTTCTTCTTCTTCTTCGAAGAGGACGGTTAGGAGTACGATGTGTCCCTTTTCTTACATTCAAAGCGGACTATGTCTTTGTTTGGTTCCTCATCATCAACGAGACTTGGTCTGCTGTCTTTGAAAGCTTTGTTTCTTTGAGTTGAACCTTCTTCCTTTTCTATTCAGTTTTCTGAATTTTCTTATCATGAGAGCAAGCTCCTCATCGTCCATATCTTCTTCGAGAATCTGTATCATCGGAATCATCATTTGATTTTAATGCAATGGATTTCTTACCTTTTGGATCTTCATCTTCATTGATCCGTTCCACTTCATAAGACTGAAGAGTTCCAATTAGCTCGTCGACGATAGTGGCATAATTCTTTGCGTCTCTCTTATCGAAGTCTTTATATGATTCCAATCCACTGGAGAGTCCACGCAGCAGCTTGTTTACCTTCATGGGATCGAAGTTGGTTGACCTTGATTTTCAAGACCATTCACAATATCGTAAAACGACTAAACATGTCGGATATAGATTCTCTGGTTTCATTACGAAGGCTTCGTATTGACCGAGAAGAATGTTGATTCTTGTTTCCTTCACTCGATTTGTTCCTTCATAGGTGATATGCAATCTGTCCCAAACTTCTTTTGCTGTACCACAAGAAGATATTCTATTATATTCAGTTGGTGATAAAGCACAATATAAGGAGTAAATTGCTTTTGCATCGAGTGTTTGTCTCTTGATTATTTCTTCTGAGACATTCCATTGGTCTCATCGGTTTCTTTTCCTCTTTCGAGAGGCGATGCGGTGGTAGGAGTAATTCCTTTTTCTACAACGTCCCATTCCGGAGGATCCTTTGATCGAAGGAAAGCTTTCATCTTGTTCTTCCGGATGTTGTAATCCTTTCCATCAAAGTAGGGTGGTCTGTATTGCTTTGCCTTTCCATCAGCCACAGTACTAGCATACTAGCCATGGATCTTTTACTACGAAGTAAAACACTTCAAATAAAGTAAGTACACAGGCTTTGATACCAATTGATATTGCTAGTATGAGTACCTAGAGGGGGGTGAATAGGTATATAAAAGATTTTTCTTTAACAATTGCACAATATTAGACAGTAGAAGGAAACGTTAATCAAAGTAAGACTGAGAGAAGAGAAAATTGAACACGCGGTTTATAGTGGTTCGGCATATCAAGCCTACGTCCACTCTTCTTCACGACGACCCTATTGGCTGGATTCCACTATGAACAAAAGAGAAGTTACAGCACAGCTTTGCCTTGATTCCACAGGTGTAGATGTTCTACCACACCTCCTCAAGATTTCTCACAAATATAGACTCTCTTTTGTATACAAGTATTCGCTCAAAGGATTTGTCTAAACAAAAGGAGCTTCAGACTTTGGAATTCTTCTATCGCGCACACCTTGAACAACTAAGACAGTCTTCCTTATATACTCCTTTATGCCATCATACCCGTTGGCACTTACCAAAGGAATTCCTCCAATCTACCCGTTGGACGGAATCAATTAGGAAGATTGTTCAAGCTATTAAAGGAACGTGTTGATAGCCCATCAATCCCGTTCGCCCATACAATCGGGATCTCGGTTTCCATAAGCGAGAACCTTCCAATAATATTTAGGCAATCACCGGATCTTCAATTATCGAATCAATCTTCGATCAATCAAAGGACTCCGTTTATGTCTTCTCCAGCCCGACATAGGATTGCACCCAATCATGGCCAGTCGGGTCTAGTCTATCCCACCATGTGCGAAGCTCGGGTATCCCCATTGTATACTACTCACAGTTACGATCAACCTAATTTTCCATGAACCAACCAAAAAAAGAAAGCGAATAAGTAAATTACGAAGGAGAGAATTTGAAAATCTTACCCTACTCATTGAGTAGCAAAGCCAATGACATAGACATACGCATGGACGGTGGTTCAATTTCTACTCTAAATGGCTCAAAATGGAGCCATGGGATCACCGGACTGAACCAGCAAGGTCGCGGCTAGGTCGGGTTACCCATGACTCCGGCTTCGTCAAAGAACCGACTTGTGTTGCGTGGTTGCAGACCGGGGTGGGTACCTTTGACGTGAAGAAAGAAATTTCATGGTTAAGGTGGGCGACTCGTACTACGCGGTTGTAGTCGGAGTGGTATCCACCTCAACACCATCCTAGGTGATCCTATGCGGCCCAAGTCCGACGGTAGGTTGTGTGTGCTATGGTGTAGTGCAATGCAGGAGACTCATGCATAACAATTTAAAAAAATCAGCACTTCAAACATGAATAAACCATTCACTCTTATACCCCTACAAAACAAAGGTTAGAAATCACCATCCCTTATAACTCCAATCAACATTCGACATGTTATGGATGCACATACTATCTTTGCTGCCAAACAAAAATATTTTTGAACAAGATTAATTTTGGCCTAAGTCCTCTAAAGTTTAAAATCAAGTTCCCCAGAGGAGTCGCCAAGCTGTCGCGACCTACCCTCGGGGGGAGGGAACGAGGTTTAGGGGTATTGCCCAAAGGACGGGCCTAAGGCCCCTGATTAGACGCGGGCTCTCCCAAGCCCATACCCCGCGTGACATTGGGATATTTTCTAGGAATTTTGCACAAAAAGAGTCGCCACTAGCCTATTGGGGTCGGCTAGAAACCAAGTGAGGCATGGGAGCGTGCCTCACTTCCTACGCAACCAAGAGAATTTAGGTTCGGGGACTTGATTACACTAATTAACCAATTAGTGCCCTTTTGGTACCTAATCTTGTTCATTTTAACAAAATGATTTTTGGCAGGCAGTTTAGATTGATTTTATACTTATCCACTAACATGTGAGGTGAGCATGCGGATGCGCAATCAAAAAAGTAATAATTATAACTACTAAGATCCTATTTGCCCTAAAATTAAATACATGCAAGTTAAACACAAAACACGCAAATTAAACATGCGATAAAAACAACATACAAGAAAATAAAGGCTTAATTACACTAAAGTAGCAATACATAGCAGTTCCTAACCAAACCCCATTATTTTTGGATTTTCGAAAAAAAATTGTTTTTGTTTTTTTTAATTAAATTATTTTTAAAATTTTTTAATTAATTTTTTTAAAGATTTTTATTAATTTTTTTAAAAAAAGTCTAATTTTAAGGTTTTCTGATTTTTTTGAAATTTCGGAAAATTTTTTGAATTTTTTTGAATTTTTATCATTTTTTCGAAATTTTTATTTTTATAATTAATTTTTTGAATTTTTAAATTTTTAATATATAGTTAATATTTAATATTATTATACTTCAATAAAATGGGTTCGGACCGGGTAATCCCGATCCGAACCGTGGACCCAACCCAAACCCGGATCCAACACTTTTGGATTTTTTTTTTTAAATTCAAATATTAAAAAAAAATCCTTTCGGTTGTCTTTTCTCACCGCACACTCCCCCTCTTGATTCCTCCTTCCCAAGACCAACTTTTCCTTTCTTTTTAATATTTTGTTTTACTTTTTTACTTTTTCCATACTTTTATTTTTCTTTTTCTTTTATATTTTTTTTCCTTTTGGGTCTTCTTCTCCTTCGTGCTTGTCCCCTGCACGCCCTCAACCCTCCTAAAGACTGCCTTCTCCTTGCTCGCGACATTCCTCACCAAAATTTGTTTCTTTACCAAAACTAATTCGAACAACAACAATAACCAAAGCACTTAGCATCCTTTCTAGCACCAAACCACCCCAACCGTCGCAAATCAACGCCGGCCATCTAACTCCGAGAGCTGCTACACCATTTTCGGATGCAAACACCCCCAGCTCTAACACACATGATTACTTTATGAAAATCGCATGAAATCGCGATGAAAACATAAGAGACAGACATGGTCCAACATATATATAAACAAGCGCAAATTAGACCGAGTTTGAGCGCAAGTTTTTTCTTGGTTCTCTTTGGGACATTTTGTCAAACATTGGGCGTGCAGCAGCTAAAAAAAAAAAAAAAAAAAAGCATACGGGCTCACTTGAGGCTCGAATCCGAGTAAAAATCAACACAATATGCACAAGCAACACTCAAAATCCGCTAAGGGACATATATCACACTCGAACAGATGCGAACACAGCAAATATTTTCAGCCACAACATACTCTCAGACTCAAGTCTCTTTCGGGCATTTCATCAACCGGTTAGCATACACAACAGAAAAGAAGGATCTTCGGACTAGTATAAACCCAAGCACAAGCCCGGATGTCTATCAACATGCACTAGGACATCTATGAGCTTTCATGGAGGATCGGTGAAGCCGAAGCTCGCGTGAACAGGTCGGCCGTGAGCTCTGGCCCAAGACCTCGAAGTGAAGCGGGAAGCCTACCTGGTTCGGATGGCGAGCAACGGGCGTACTTCAGACAACGGCAAAACGCACTCTCCTTGGTCCTCTATCCCTCTCTCAAGCTCACTCTTTGGTGCTCTTTGTTCTCTCTCGACCCCAAAAAAATCAATCGAGAACCCTCTCCTCCCTTCAAGTTCTCTCGCCAAAGGCCATCTCAAATCTCTCTTGGCCAATCTCCCCTGTGCGATGCTTCTCATGTTTTCTTTTAAAACCGCCGTTGGTTCCTTTTCCTTTGCCTCTGTCCGAAATGCCTTTTGCTAGCCCATGAAGCCAGCTCTCATTCTTTTCCATCTTCAGCTCTAATTTTCCTCGGTCAGTCCAGCCTCCTTGCCTCTATGTATGCCTGCAGTCAGTCTTCTCCTTGGGACCGAGTTCAGTCTATTTTCAGCTACAACGGCAGCAGGTTTTCTTGGGCTTCGTCAACTGCAGGAGCTGCCACGCTGCAGCCAAGCGTTCATTGCTTCCATTTTTCTGAAATCGCAGTTGTTGATCCTCTGCAGATCCTTCTTTGGCTTCCTCTTATTCTTTCTTCTGCAGGTCCTACGCGAAGATTGGAGGAGGGAGAAGGATGGGGCGTGGGCCAGACCGACGAGGGGGGGGAAGAAATATATAAAAGAGAAGTGGGCGGGTTGGGCCAAGGCCAGATCCGGCCTGACCCGATCGATTTTTTTTTTCTTTTCCAATTTTCTTGATTTTTTTTATTGACTTTTTGAATGATTGATTTTTTTTGTAAAAATAGGTGTCAACACGGTATAATTGGTGGGCTTACGCCCAGAGGAGAACTAGTGAAGGTTGCAGACTTCATCCTACCGGGTTAGAATAGTTGGAATGAATCCCTACTGTGCAGTAGTTTTAATGATCAAAATGTTGACGAAATCCTTACTATTCAGCTTCGCACTTATTGTATAGCCGATCAACTCATTTAGAAGGGAACTCAAAATGGCGTATCTCCAGTAAAAAAAAAAAGGTTACAACTCCCTTAGATCTACAAAAAATACTAATGGACACAAGCTGCGCCTCCTCCTCCTATCAAACTCCACGACAGCTTTGGCACAAGATATGCAATATGAAGACCCCCCTCCCCCGAAGCTACGAATATTTATGTGGTCCTTATGCCATAATGCTCTATCTACAAGGGATAATCTCTACCACAGACGCATCATTCCAGATCCATTGTGTCAACTTTGTCAAGCGCACAACCTAGAAACAATAGAGCATATATTCCTATTATGTCCATGGACACGCAATGTCTAGTCTCACCCACAAGTTCAAATCACACCGGTAGCATATCACACACAACGCAGCGATGCTTGGTTAACAAATCTGTTAGATAAACGAGATCTATTACCTAATCTGGAGACTCTTGCGCATATATTGAGGCAGATCTAGAAAACTAGAAATAATTTTGTTTTCCGCAGGCTTCTCCTTGATCCAGCATAGGTAGTTGCAGTGGCTTTTGCGAATGCCCACGTTGCTCGTTGCTGTAATGGAGCAATGTCGGGATCACGGTTTTGCTCCTCAGATTTAAATCGGCTGTGGTGCCCACCGGAACCCGGAACTCCATAGATCAACATCGATGGAGCCTTTCTGTTGAAGAAATCTTCTTGAAGTGTTTTGAAGTTGACAAATCGTTTCTATCAGTCTAGTCTGAAGGCTTGCAGACTCTGCTATTTAAAGTCTGAAGACCTTGAGACAGCCAGACTCAAGACTCAAATCTATCCTCATTGACAAATCACTAATCCGTTGAAGAAAGGTTATCCATAACTTGATGTTTCGTTGAGGATTTAACCTTATCAAGCTGGAGAAGATCTCATGGCTGGAGAAGACTTAAACGGAGTCCTTTGATTGATCGAAGATTGATTTTATAATTGAAGATCCGGTGATTGCCTAAATATTATTGGAAGGTTCTGCTTATGGAAACCGAGATCCCGATTGTATGGGCGAACGGGTTGATGGGCTATCAACACGTTCCTTTTATAGCTTGAACAATCTTCCTAATTGATTCCGTCCAACAGGTAGATTGGAGGAATTCCTTTGGTAAGTGCCAACGGGTATGATGACATAAAGGAGTATATAAGGAAGACTGTCTTAGTTGTTCAAGGTGTGCGTGATAGAAGAATTCCAAAGTCTGAAGCTCCTTTTCGTTTAGACAAATCCTTTGAGCGAATACTTGTATACGAAAGAGAGTCTATATTTGTGAGAAATCTTGAGGAGGTGTGGTAGAACATCTACACTTGTGGAATCAAGGCAAAGGCTGTGCTTGTAACCTCTCTCTTGTTCATAGTGGAATCCAGCCAATAGGCTGTCAGTGAAGAAGAGTGGACGTAGGCTTGATATAAGCCGAACCACTATAAACCGTGTGTTAAATTTTCTCTTCTCTCAGTCTTACTTTGATTATCGTTTCCTTCAACTGTCTAGTATTGTGCAATTGCTTGAGAAAAATTCTTTATATACCTATTCACCCCCCTCTAGGTACTCATACTAGCAATATCAATTGGTATCAGAGCATGTGTACTTACTTTATTTGAAGTGTTTTACTTCGTAGTAAAAGATCCATGGCTAGTATGCTAGCACCAGGGCTGATGGAAGGGCAAAGCAATACTAGACCACCCTACTTTGATGGAAAGGATTACAACATCTGGAAGAACAAGATGAAAGCTTTCCTTCGATCAAAGGATCCTCTGGAATGGGACGTTGTAGAAAAAGGAATTACTCCTACCACTGCATCAGTCTCTGAAAGAGGAAAAGAAATAGATGAAACCAGCGGAATGTCTCAGGAAGAAATAAACAAGAGACAAGCACTCGATACAAAAGCAATTTACTCCTTATATTGTGCTTTATCACCAACTAAATATAATAGAATATCTTCTTGTGGTACAGCAAAAGAAGTTTGGGACAGATTGCATATCACTTATGAAGGAACAGATCGAGTGAAGGAATCTAGAATCAACATTCTTCTCGGTCAATACGAAGCCTTCAGAATGAAACCAGGAGAATCTATATCTGACATGTTTAGTCGTTTTACAGATATTGTGAATGGTCTTGAAAATCAAGGTCAACCAACTTCGATCCCATGAAGGTAAACAAGCTACTGCATGGACTCTCTAGGGGGATTGGAATCACATAAAGACTTCGATAAGAGAGACTCAAAGAATTATGCCACTATCGTCGACGAGCTAATTGGAACTCTTCGGTCTTATGAAGTGGAACGGATCAATGAAGATGAAGATAAAAAGGTAAGAAAACCATTGCATTAAAATCAAATGATGATTACGATGATACAGATTACGAAGAAGATTTGGACGATGAGGAGCTTGCTCTCATGATAAGAAGATTCAGAAAACTGAATAGAAAAGGAAGAAGGTTCAACTCAAAGAAACAAAGCTTTCAAAGACAGCGAGACCAAGTCGGTGATGATGAGGAACCAAATAAAGACATAGTCTGCTTTGAATGTAAGAAAAAGGGACACATCGGACCCAACTGTCCTCTTAGAAGAAGAAGAAAGGAAAAGCTGAAAGATTTCGAAAAGCTCTCAAAGCCGAAACACAGGTGACACGAGTGTGAAGAAAGTGATAATGAATATGCCAATCTATGTCGATGGCACAATCGGACTCGGACTCTGGATCGGACTCGGACAGGTGAATTTGAGGCAAGTAATATTAAAATTCCTGTCAAAGTTTCTAAATATATTGACGAATTATGCTTTAGTCTTAAGACTTCTCTCAAAAGAATTTCTGAACTGAAAAAGGAAAACTCAGCTCTAAAACAAAAGGAAAATGTTTTAGTAGAAAGAGTTAAAAGTCTAGACTTGACTGTTTCCACTCTTAAAGAAAATGAAGATAATCTTTTAAAAGAAAATGCTTTTTTAAAAACAGACTTATCGAAAAGAAATTTTCAATAGGGTCCGAAAAACTTGAGAAAATTCTTTCAGCTCAAAGACCTTACTTCAATAAGTCCGGTCTAGGTATGACAAAGAAACAATTCCCCGATTGATTTTCCTAAAGTAAAAGAAAGAATTAAGAAAAGACTCTCGAGAGAGATTTACAAAAGTCACTTCAAGAAAGTTTTTGTAAAATCTGTAGGTAGAAATGCTCTAAAATGTTCAAAATGCAACAGTCCGGATCACTTTGAAAAAGAATGTCCTATGGTTTGGAAACTGTTAAGAGAATATGTGCTAATCTTTTTGCTTATGTTACTAACACCAAATGACCCAAGAAAGTTTGGGTACCAAAGAAAGCTTGAAACTCTTTTTTTAAATGCAGGTCACCGTCAAGAAAAAGGTAAAGTGGTATCTTGACGGTGGATGCTCAAGACACATGACGGGAGACTCAAATTGTTTTATAAAGATTGCTCAAGTAAATGGTGGAAAAGTTTCATTTGGAGGAAACACAAAGGGAGTATTGTGGGATTTGGAACTGTGAAAATTGGAAATCTCACAATAAGTAATGTTTCCTTAGTGGAAGGACTCAATTACAATCTTCTCAGCATTAGTCAATTGTGTGATACCGGTTTCAAGATCTTTTTTCAAGAAGGAATATGTTACGGAATCGGTAAAGACTCTACTCGAGTCTTTCATGGGTCGTAGACATGGAAACATTTATCTTACGGATGTGAAACCAAATGAATCGCAATGTTTTATCTCAATTCAAGACGAAGCAAGCTTATGGCACGAAAGCTTGGTCATGTCAACATGAAGCAATTAGCCAAAATCTCATCAAAGCAGCTTGTTCGAGGACTACCCAAATTACCTTATCAAAAGACTGATCCATGCACTCCATGTATTACAGGAAAGCGGGTAAGAAATTCATTTAAGCCAATAAATCATGTCTCTACTAATCATATACTACGATTGCTGCATATGGATCTCTTCGGACCAACCAGAACACGAGTATTGGAGGTAAGAAATATTGCCTAGTAATTGTGGACGATTACTCCCGTTTTACTTGGGTATATTTCCTTGCAAGTAAGTCTGAAACCTTCTCGTATTTTGAAAAGTTTGCTAAAAAGGTTCAAAATGAAAAATGATGTGTTATCTCAAGTATAAGAACAGATCATGGAGGTGAATTTGAAAATCAAGATTTTACAAAATTTTGTGATGAATCGGCTTTAATCATGTGTTCTCCTCTCCATATACTCCTCAGCAAAATGGAGTTGTGGAAAGAAAGAACGGATCTCTTCGGAAATGGCTAGAACTCTTTTAATTGAAAGCAAGATTTCTTCACGATTTTGGGCTGAAGCTTTTCAACAGCATGTTATATCATCAATAGAGTCTTCTTAAGACCTATTCTAGAGAAAACCCCTTACGAATTGTTCAAAGATAAGAAGCCTATTGTTTCATACTTTCATGTATTTGGTTGCAAATGTTTTATATTGAAAAATGCAAAAGAGCGAGTTGGTAAGTTTGAAGAAAGATCAGATGAAGGTATCTTCCTTGGATATTCTACATCAAGCAAAGCCTTCAGAGTCTATAACAAGAAGAGACAGTCTGTGGAGGAGTCAATGAATATCAAATTTCAAGACTCAACGCAAGATGAATCAAGTCAGACTCATCAAGAAGAGTCTGAACCTGCTCCAGATCTTCCAAAGCTTACAACTCAAGAAGCATCTCAGACTCTGGAAAACCAGCTTCAAGATGTTCGTGAAGATCCAAACAAAGAAAGAGATCATCAACCAAACAGATCAACGAGTAACTGGAAGCATAAGTCCAGTCATCCCAAAGATCTTATAATCGGCGAAATGAATGAAGGAATTCGCACCAGATCCAAAAAGGCGAGAAGAGTCTAGTGCTCGGCTCTCGTTTCTGAAATTGAACCAAAAGCATAGAAGAAGCTTTATCGATGAAAAGCTGGATTGAAGCTATGCAAGAAGAGCTCGAACAGTTTAGCATAAATGACGTCACGGAAGTTGACATCAAAACCAAAAGGTAAAACTGTTATTGGAGCTAAATGGGTGTTCGAAACAAGATGAATGAGAAAGGAAAAGTCATACGACACAAAGCAAGACTTGTGGCCAAGGGATATACGCAAGAAGAAGGAATAGACTATGATGAGACTTACGCTCCAGTAGCAAGGTTAGAAGCTATTCGACTATTACTTGCGTTTGCTTGTTATAAGAATTTCAGGTTATTCCAAATGGACGTCAAAAGCGCCTTCCTAAATGGAGTCATCCAAGAGGAAGTTTATGTGGAACAACCACCAGGGTTTGAAGACCCAAAGAAGCCAGACTCAGTCTTCAAACTGAAGAAGGCTCTGTATGGTTTAAAGCAAGCACCTCGAGCTTGGTACGACGATTAAGTAAGTTTTTAATACAAAATGGTTTTGTCAAAGGTAAAGTGGATACTACTTTATTTATCAAAAAGGAGAACAAAAATTTCTTACTTGTTCAAATATATGTGGACGACATTATTTTCGGATCTTCTAATGAAAATATGTGCAAGAAATTTTCTAAGTCTATGCAGGATGAATTTGAAATGAGTATGATGGGAGAGTTAACATTCTTTCTTGGTCTTCAAGTAAAACAATTGAAGGAAGGAACCTTTATTTATCAAGAAAAATATGTTAATGATCTTGTCAAAAGATTTGGACTGGAAAAGTGCAAAAAGACCGACATACCGATGTCAAGTTCTTTAAAGATAGACAAAGATGAAGAAAGGAAGAAAGTTGATCAAAAGCTGTACGAAGCATCATTGGTTCACTCCTTTATCTTCTTTGCTTCTAGACGACATCTTGTTGAGTGTTTGCATCTGTGCTAGGTTTCAATCGGATCCTAGAGAATCCCATCTCGGTCTTTGCGAACGCATCATTAAATACGTTGCTTCATCATCAAGCATCGGTCTTTGGTATCCTAAGAAGGAGACTTTAATCTTCTGAGATATTCAGACGCAGATCTGGCCGGTTGCAGAGTTGATAGAAAGAGCACTTCGGGAACTTGCCAGTTGCTTGGAAGCAGGATAGTGTCTTGGTTTTCAAAGAAACAAAGCACTGTGTCTCTTTCAACAACAGAAGCAGAGTATGTAGCCACAGGAAGCTGCTGTTCGCAAATTCTATGGATAAAACAATAGCTAAGAGACTTTGAAATTGAAGACTCATGCACGGAGATTAATTGCGACAACACCAGCGCTATCAACCTCACCAAAAATCCAATTCTCCACTCAAGAGCAAAGCATATAGAGATTCGACATCACTTTATAAGAGACCATGTTCAAAATGGAGATGTTTCAATTCAATTTGTTGACTCAAAGAATCAACTGGCGGATATATTCACAAAGCCTTTAGAGAAAAATCAATTTGAGTTTATACGCTCCAGACTCAACATTTTGAGGTATGAGGATATCAAAGTCTAAAGACTTTCAGACTCAGACTTACAAGACTTTATCGGAAAAAGACAGTCTTGGTACGTCCGTCAAACTGTAAGTCTTTCTCTCTTGAATCTCAACTTGAAAAGGTACGATTGTCGATTTGTGTTTAAATTGTTGCTATATTTAATTGACGTAAATATTGCATCGTTTCATTTTCAAAAAGGAAGTTATTTTTGAAATGGCTATTTTTGCGGAAAAAGACAGTTATTTTGAAAAGGCATATTTTTATTTCCTTTATGACGGTTCGTTTATCCCTCTTCTTAATCGATCGTGAACTGTCGATTCCTCTTCACTTTTCTCTCAAAAACCCTAAAAAGCATCGATCCTCCATTCCCGTTTGTCTTCTTCATTTAATCCTCAAAAAGTTGTCATCTTTCCTGGGAAAGTCAAGCAAGGAATCTTCCAAAAACTAAGAAAGATGTCATCTTCAAGAAAGTCTTCGAGAATTGCAAGCAGGGGACCACGGCGGATGAGTGAGGGGCCTACGCACTTCGATCTTACTGAAGATGAAGTGACTCCAGAACAACAAGCGAGCCCACAACATTCTCAACAGCGTCATTCTCCTCCATCTAGTCCTCAAGGCGTTGATCATCAACAACGGAAGAAATCATCGAGGATGCGAGACCACTGTAAGAGTTCGAAGCCCGCTTATATTTACCAGTTATATCGTGCCCTAAAAAGGAATTCGTACTCCTTTGAACTACATTAATGATTTTCTTAAAGACAAAGGACATGGGAACAAATATATCTTTCTGAAAAAATGGAAAGTTTGGGAATTGCTCGAAAAGGGGTGGCTGAGGAAACCCTTGCAAATATCCCAAGTGATCCTCGTGATTGGGGGCCGAATCCTGTAGATGGGAATGATGATGATAAATTGTACAGTCAATTCCAACCGAAAATGGGTGTTGCGGTTGATAATCAAGGAAAAAGGGGAGATTTGTTTAGATCAAAGGAGCAAAAGGATCTGTACTCGAAATTGCTGAAGCGTGAGGTAATAAACCCTAGGAGTGTAGATTTTGATTTTCTGGATCTTTTGTGAATATGAACTTGAGGAAAAGTTCAGTTATCTTCAACTTGAAAAGTTCTGCTCGACTCTACGAGGGCCTATCTTTGAATTAACTGCATATTTCTATTCAAATCTAAGCTTTTGGATGCGAATAGATTCTCGTTCAGCGTTAAAGACCAAGATTATGTTGTGGATATGAATATCTTGGCGGATGTGTTAGAAGTCGAAAGAGGAAGATATCAGCCAATCAAAGTTTCCATTGCTCGGGCCACTCTTGAACTGGTGAAGGACAGGAGAAGAGATGAAAAGATCACCTACTTAAGGATGGGTGCATTCAACATCTTGCTTCACAAGATTGTGATTAATTGCCTCCGACCGAAATCAACTTCCAAGACTGATGTTTCAAGTTCGAGAGGCCAAGGCGATGTATGCTATTCTCTTTGGAAAAAGTTTTCTCTCCCTCACACTTTGTGATGTTTCACATGTATAGAGCAATGATGAAGGACGAGAGGTCAACTCCCTTACCCAAGCCTTGTTACGAAGTTATTCAGACATCTGAATATTCAGCCTCCACAAATCTTTTGTGTTCGACCATGCGATCATATGGTGGTAGGTTTGAAAATGGTGACCAAAATGCGTCTGAAGGAACTGAGCAAGGAGTTGGAGAAATTCAAGGAGAAGACTCTGCAAAATCTCATCAAATATCTTCTGCGGCTAAAAGAAAAGGGAAGGAGCCCATGGTTGCTCCATCCAAGAGAAAAGAGCTCTCCTTGTTGAGGATGAAGATGATGAGGAAGACATCACCATCTCTGCATTGGCTTTGAAGAATTTAAGTCATCCTGTTCCACAGAAAGAATCGGAGCAAATGACGAAAGAAGCGAGAGGAGAAGGAAGAAGAAGAAATAGAAGCTGAAAAAGAAACAGAGGGAGGAAAGACCTGAAGAAGAAAGAAGAGAAGAAGGAGAACCCGAAGAACACTCTTCTCCACCGTAGGCATGGAAACGGGGAGATCGGGAGAAAGGAGTGAAGTCTTCATGTCTGATGCAAGTGAAGGAGTCGATCGCTCACCAGAGACCCGGAGGATGTTTATGCATCTCAATTTCCAGAAGAAGGTCATGAAGTTTCATCGCCAAACCTACAAGATTATGCTGATCTACCATCATCCGCATTTACTCCATCGAATCGAGCTGAAGCAAGTACTCAAACGATAATGGATCAGATTTTCGCAGAATCATGGATATTCTTTTGGAGATGTGAGGTCAGATTTATGCCTTGGGATGCGAAGTTCAAAGCTTGAAGAATGAAGGTCAAGCTTCTTCATGTTCATTGAATGATAAAATGCAAGCCCTCTGTTCGAGAATCAGGCCAATGCCAAAAGTGAGGAGATTGCACAGCTAAAGGAAGACTTTAAAAGGCTGGAAGGCATCGTTCGATCTATGGAAGATTTCCAGCTTGTCCGCGTTCCCAAGCAATCTTAACTTCATCTCATCCTTTTTAATGATGACAAAAAGGGGAGAGATGCAAGATTTGATCAAAAAAATTTCATTCAACTTTTAATTGTTTGTTGGATTGTTTTGTGGTTTGAATCTGTTTGACTTTGGTTTGTTTCTGGATGAGAACTGAACTAGACTTGGACTTGACTGCTTCTATTAACTAATATTAATATCTTATGGATGGCTTCATCATATCTTGGACTAACCTATTTTCGTGGTTGCAGATTCTAGTGTTATTCTGTTAAGACATTTACCTCTATAAAATATGCATATGTGTTTGAGAAATGTTTTGCGGTCAAAGATATCCAAATCTGCGGGGAAAGTTTTGTCACCATCAAAAAGGGGAGATTGTTGGAGAAATCTTCTTGAAGTGTTTTGAAGTTGACAAATCGTTTCTATCAGTCTAGTGCGAAGGCTTGCAGACTCTGCTATTTAAAGTCTGAAGACCTTGAGACAGCCAGACTCAAGACTCAAAGTCTATCCTCATTGACAGTCACTAATCCGTTGAAGAAAGGTTATCCATAACTTGATGTTTCGTTGAGGATTTAACCTTATCAACTGGAGAAGATCTCATGGCTGGAGAAGACTTAAACGGAGTCCTTTGATTGATCGAAGATTGATTTTATAATTGAAGATCCGGTGATTGCCTAAATATTATTGGAAGGTTCTGCTTATGGAAACCGAGATCCTGATTGTATGGGCGAACAGGATTGATGGGCTATCAACACGTTCCTTTTATAGCTTGAACAATCTTCCTAATTGATTCCGTCCAACGGGTAGATTGGAGGAATTCCTTTGGTAAGTGCCAACTGGTATGATGGCATAAAGGAGTATATAAGGAAGACTGTCTTAGTTGTTCAAGGTGTGTGTGATAGAAGAATTCCAAAGTCTGAAGCTCCTTTTCGTTTAGACAAATCCTTTGAGCGAATACTTGTATACGAAAGAGAGAGTCTATATTTGTGAGAAATCTTGAGGAGGTGTGGTAGAACATCTACACTTTGTGGAATCAAGGCAAAGCTGTGCTGTAACCTCTCTCTTGTTCATAGTGGAATCCAGCCAATAGGCTGTCGGTGAAGAAAAGAGTGGAAGTAGGCTTGATATAAGCCGAACCACTATAAACCGTGTGTTAAATTTTCTCTTCTCTCAGTCTTACTTTGATTATCGTTTCCTTCAACTGTCTAGTATTGTGCAATTGCTTGAGAAAAATTCTTTATATACCTATTCACCCCCCTCTAGGTACTCATACTAGCAATATCACTTTCCCACTGCACCAAACGAGGGTTGGGGGGCGTCTGTCAGTCGTGATCACTCCAGCCGGCTCGTTGATGGATTCACCAGCAGTATTACAACCTCTTCGGCTATGCAGACAGAGGTACAAGCCCTCACACTCACCTTCCAAAACCTGTTGCAGAAAGGAATGGAAAATGAACAACTTATCTTTGAATCCGACTGCCTAGTACTCGTAGAAGCCGTGCATCTTCCTTGCTTGACGCCATCGGAGATCCATGCGCTAGTCCGAGAGGCTGCGGCGCTGCTCCTGTTTCCTAACTTACGACTCGTGCATTGTAGGAGAGAAGCCAATCGGATTGCTGGCGGGCCGCGAAAGCCCATGGGCACCGAAGTCTCCCCATGAACTGGGTTGTTTCCCCTCCCCACCTCTTTTGGATCTTCTTTGTACTGATATTTTGGCAAACAGTGGCACTCTTGGTTAGATTATATAATATTTATCCGTTTTTGACCCAAAAAAAATATAGTAATTCAGGGACTAGTTGTTTAACTAAAACAAAGTACAAGGACCAAAATGAAATATTCTTAAACGTGCAAAGGCCAAAAGTAAAATGCTTTTGGAAACTTGTACATGCAAGCACCACGTGTTGATTTGTTGGTGCTGACTAAGCATATTTCGTCCACATCTAGAAGAAAGTTGAATTTTGCCTTACCAGAGACAAGGTGGGGATTATAGTGTAGGAACTAAAATTGAATCATGTAATAGTATGAGGACGAGTTTTATAATTTCCCCTACAACTTTATTACATAGGAAATGCCATTCATTGGTTGTGGAATCATAGAATATGTTAAAATGTGGTTGAACCTTCACTAGTTGTAGGTAATAGATTTTCGAATTTCATTTATTAACTTTGTTCATGTGATTCACATTCGTTATCTCCATTTGGATCCCTCTCTTCTTCTTTTTTCCTTTTTCAATAATGGTGAAGGGAATCTGTGACAAGTAAAGTCCTCGCAAGAGCATAAGGTCATCCTTTCCCGCCCCTCTAGTGAGATCGGTGCATTGGCTTAGGTGGTTTAAACTTGCACCAATTGTATGGTCAAAGCTGCACCCACCATTAGACCATAAGTCGTGATGAGGTGGGCTTTGGAGAGCTTGAGCTAAGCTTAATCGACTTAGCAAGCCATTAACCTCCGCAGGCGCTCGCGCAATAAGGCGCTGAAAAAAAGGTTGCGACAATTTCTATGAGGTCACGTTGTGAGCAAACTTCCAAATAGCTTGATTGCATTGCTTAGTTACAACATGTATTGTGTAGAGATTTTGAAGCTATTAGCATGAATTTTGGTAAGATTTTGGTGAATGGCTCGCCAACCTTAGACTTTGGATCACAGTTACTATGAAATAGTCATGATTCAAACTGAACATTCCACAATATATACAGGACCCTTATTTCAACACTTAAAAGGGGATTGTATTGCTGATTGCCTTTCCTCACTCTTTTAGTTTATAGAAAAGAAATTTAACCCGTGCTTATACAAGGTGGGATTTTACCTATCTTACAGCTCTAGCACCTTTGTCATGCAATGTATGACCGTGTTGAAAGTCTACAATCTAAAAGTGTAAGCCATTGGATGATAGCTTATTTTAGTCCTCCTCAGGTATTTCCTTTGTTCTTTTTTTTGTGGCCATCATATCTGAAATGACAAAGTGAACGGCGTTTGACCTATGAGATTTATTAATTTGAGAAGTTTGATTGGCCATCAAAAGGAATTTTATTAAATAATAATTAGGGAGGTGCCTAACTTATTAAGAAATACGTGGCATTCATGAATCTTCCCACAACAACGGTCTTACTCATACCTTCACTTTAAGTTAGCCTGTCTCCTCCCTTTATGGAGTTCAAAAGAAGCCGCCCTAAGTAAATATACATAATAATTAGCCAGCCTCTCAACAATATATATATTCCTATGAAAAAGTCGAAAAAATTAAGTAAGAGCATGCGAGGTGAATACTGTCACGTAACCAAACCAGTACGTGCAACTTCCTAATTTCTTAAAAGGATATTTTAAGTCTCGTTATTAATTCACCTTGTATATTAATTCACCTTGTACGCATAATGGGGTGTTAAAGTATCTAAGGTTTATATAATCTTCATATACTCTTTGCATATATTTAGGTTGGACATATTAACTGTATCAATAATCTTCGTAAGTACTACCAATCTATAAATGACATATCATTTCATTAAGAAAATTACATGAAAAGATCACTGAATGCCATTAAAAATCAACAAAAGACCTTAAAACAAACAAATAATTAAGCAAACAACCTTCTCTGGCTATCGTGGGAAGTTTGTTCTTGTTCTTAATTGTTAGAATGTGGCCCATATCGACATTCTCACGTGATGATTAACAAATTCATCTGGACATGATTTTGATGATTTTAATTACCAACTTTTAGTTGAGTTACTTATCAAGTGTCTTTCTGGGAATATTTTATACATGTATAAGCTTTCTATTGATTTACCAAATTTTATTTGTCTCGCTAATCAACATTTTAATTTACAAACTCTTTTATGAAATTATCACTTTCCTTGATTAAATTACTAAGCAGTATGTATTATGTTATGAACTTTCATTTCAATTTAGTTGCCCACTCAAATTTGTCTTGCTCAGTAACATTTGAAATCTACCAACTCTTAGTCGAAATTACTTTCTTTTTATTCACTGGAGTTATCAACTTTTCTACGTTTAACTTATGAGTTAATTGTAGATTATTGACACCTTTTGGAATTACCAGAGTTAGGGATATCTTAACACCAATTATTTGCCTTCTTTATCGACATTCTGAATCTAGCGATTCTTTTACGAAATCATCATCATTTATATGAACGAATTAGCAACCTTCATCTGATTAAGTAATGAACTAACCTCCATCTTACTTAAAATATTGCAACTATTTTCAAGACATTTCAAATTTAAAGTACATTGTGCATGTTGACATAGTAAGTTTGAGCTACTTTAGAGTTGCTCAAACTTAGTTTGATGGTTACCCAACCTTGTGGTGACTATTTTGTTTAATTCATGATATCTGACCGGTTGACGAGATTGAACACTAATATAAAACTGAGTTTTAATGCATGTTATAAGTAGTGCGAGTACTTCATGGACCTTTCCATTGAACTAAATCAACCAAAAATTAAGCTCAATGTCCAAAATAAAGAGCTTGCAAGTTTGGAATCATGAAGTAGAGCTCAAAATGGCGGTATGAGTGCTTTGCGCTGAATTGAAAACTTTGTGACACAATGCTTCTAAATGATTGACCCTCCTCACTCTATATCCTGGCTCCATAGCCGTATTTGTTTATGCAATAATTTGATCAATTTCACTTATAGTTTTCCATATTAAATTTCTTTTATCCATTATGTAACTTTGACATACAATAATGGTCCCAATAATGGTCCTAAGAAAAGGGACATTTAAAACGAGAAACACTCCTGCGTAAATTGAGAAATCTTATTTCTCCCATTGTCATAACGTGTGCGCTGCGAAGTTCCATGCGTTATAAGTGGAATGCTAAATGTTCATTTCATTCTAATTTCGACACGAGTCATTAATATACCATAAAAAAATACATTATGATTGGAATAGTCATGAGTGAAAGGAGACCCTGTGTTTGTGCGAGCTGATCCTGGCAATTGTATGTGATATTTATTTTATTCTAATTCTATGATAATCTTCTTTCTAAATCGAAAGGCAGGCATGTTTTCAAGATGGGCGGTGAAAAAGTCGGCGTTCTGTTCATTCCCACGGACCAAAGAGACGTGACACACCCTCTTACCAAAGAATCGCATATTTGGATATATGATAAGAGTTCCTTGATCAAGAATGTGATCAAATACATTGTTGCTAGTCAGTCCTAAGTCCTCAAAGTTTATCATTCAGGTGTTCCCACGCTCGTAAAGTAATGTTCGTACACCTGGTAGACTCGAGATGAAAATGGAAAAGTAGTCCCCGTACCATTAGCCAAATTTAATTTGGTCCCTATACTATGTTTTGTAATAATTTAGTGTCCCAACTTGTCTCCGGCGACAATTTCAAAAGTAAATTAATATCCAGTCAAAACGTGGATGGAACATGGCAAGTGAGCACTGCCAAATCGACGTGTGGCACCTACATATACATGATTCTACTAAAATTACACTTTTGACCCACGTGCTATTAGAATTGGTCAATTTTAGTCCTTTCTATGTTTTTTGTTACCAGGACTAGTCCTCATATTATTATTCAACAAAAACTTTATTTCTTTCATCAAATCTTAATCCAATATCTTATGGGAATAATAAAAAAACAAGTATTGAATAATAAAAATTGCTATATATACAAGTTTGCCCATGAAAATCTTTTTAAGATAAATGTCATGATTGAGCATTTTCCATAACTAAAATTAGAGGAAATTAATGAAAAGGTTGGTCTTTTCTTCATTTCCACGAATCAAAGAATTGTGATAGACCCCTCCACCGAAGAGAAGCAATTTTCTATACATCAATCAAGGTCAAATACACCGTTACTCGTGAGTCCAAGGTCCTCAAAAGTCTAATTATTCTGGTGTGTCCACGCTCTTAAATTAAAGTTCGTGAATCTAGTTAACTGGGGGAGGCTAGGCGTGTTGGAAACATAGCATATAGACCAAAATTGAATTTGTCGCGCAATGAGTTCTATAATATCTTTTAGGAAAATGCTTCGCTGACTGCACCGTTACTCTAAGCAAATCAACAATGCTATCTGCACCCCCACAATCTCCCAAGGAAACCGAAATCATAGTCTCACTCGTTGGAATTTGATTCCCATAAATATATTTTTTTTTTTTTGGCTTAAAGGTAAGTTTAAAAGGAAAAACCCTAGAATTATTAATGACCAAAATTCAGGTAATCGCAAATTGAAATGAAATTTAGTTTATTTGATTCTTTTTTAAATTTAAGGTGATTTATCTTTTATTTTATTTACATCAATCTTCAATCACATTTTAAAGGATTATACTTTCATTATTATTTTCCTTTTATACAAGTTTAAAAATCCAAGCTAGTAATCCCTTGGTCTCGACTACATTAAACTATTGAACAATAATTCTGATTTTAATAGAACTATTATGCATAAGTTACTGAAAAGCAGTCATAAAACTAAGTTGGAAAGATGATTGTCTGTGTTATACAAACATGTTGTGGTTTATTCAGGTCACGTGGAAGAACTCCGATCCCTGTTTCTGTTGCAAGTATTGAAGTCTATTTGCTGACTGTCTATGTCAATTACATCGCAAATACGCGGTGGTGAATTAGTTGTAGACACGCAACGGGAGCGTGATTTATTTTTACTTTTGGGGCAGTCAAATGAATTTTGTATTATACGACAGGAGTGACTTAGTTCGATCATGTGCAAGATGTGTTCCTTGTTTGAAAAAATTCATATTAGTACAAAAGATTTAGGGGCCAAAGTGTCGATTTTCAATTTTCATGATTTTTTCACAAAATCAACCAAAATTTAATATGATGTAACCGTGGATGTAGTTCTCTTCATATTGGAACAACTCCATATCTTTTTTGCTTCACTAGTAAAAAGTCGTAAGTCCAGGTAGTGTATCGTTAATTTTTTTCATGCCCGTTTCAAGTTCGAAATACCATTTGTACAAGTTAGACACCCATTCGTTGCATGATTTCTTCTTCATATAGAGTCAAAATTTGTCATCTGTAGTTTATATAAAACTAGCGAAAGTTGTCTGCAAATGACAACCAAAATATGATAGAAAGCAACTTACACTATTAATTATTGCTGGTTTCCCACTCCAGAAAATGTGGCGGAACCTCCACTTGTTACAGCCTACTACGAACTCCTTTTCTGAACGTCATTGACTGATTCTCGCTCATCATCTCCATTTGGATCCCCCCTTTTCTTTTTCCATGTTTTTAATCTTCCGTTCTCATTGCTTTGTCTCGCCAGTTGTCCACTCACTTATCATTTTCCTTTAATAATCACGAAGGGAATTTGCAATGGATAATAAACTCATCGTAGGAGTGTAAGGTCCACCCCCTCCTCCACTTAGGTGAAATCGGAGCATTGTCTCTTGGGGTTCGAACTCGCATCAACCACATGGCCAAAATTGCGCCCAGCTACTGAAGCAATACCCTGTTAAGTATTGTCTCGAGTTTGAATCCGTGTACGACCTGCCTATTTTGAAGTCAATTGTGGCCTTGAGAAGTGGATATAGATCAGCGGTCCAGTTTGACCGCATATTAGTTGGACTCTTCTGAAGGCGTACACGAGACTCTTATTTTGCCATTAGATGAGATTCTTGGCCTTATATCTATTTTGTCTTCTAAAGCACAGGAGGAATGGATAAGGATGTTTCCTCCTGTTTAAGAAAATAAGGCAAATGGAGATCCGAATGGATAAGGATGTTTCCTCCTGTTAAAAAATAAAAATAAAAATAAGGCAAACGGAGATCCTATTTTTTCTTGATTGTAGAAAGCTGATTTGTTGACTCATATATTTCAGCGCGTGTGGAGTTTTCTTCAGAGAACGTGGGTAGAATGTGTATGAGCGAATGTAAATTTTGATTATCCGATTATATCTTTATTTTTTTCATTTATTTTTATGTTTTCTTGATTTATAAGGCCATGAGTTTAATTCAAGTTGTGAGCAGATCTCTAAACGGCTAGGTTATGTGGCTTAGCTATGACATTTCTCATGCGGAAATATTTCTTGACTACCAGCACGTGTCGTAGTGGGGTTGTGGTGACGGGTTCGCCAACCTCATACCCTTAAAATACGGGTGTGCATAAACACTATAGCTCAAATTCAACATTTTATACTGGGCGTAAAACCATTGGGGCAAGATGGCGCCGCAGTGCTCGTCGCCTTTCCCGGGCCTTTTAGTTTATGAAAGAAAAGTAACCTCTGCATAAACCACGTGGGATTTTACCTAGCTTGTAGCTCTAGTTCCTCTCTCTTGCAATGTTCTACCATTTTGATAGTATACAATCTTAAAGGTCGAGCCATTTGGATGATCTGAGCGTGCGTGTATATAAAGTTTATTTTAATCCCATGTTCAAGCGGTATGGCACTTTAACAATTTGAATCAGAGCTTTCCTCAGCGTTTTTATTTTTATTTTCATCTTTTTATTACTATTTTTTATTTTGGAGCTACCATGTCTTGGCTAGAGCTATGATGATGCCCGATGTGGTGAACGATGTCACCCAACCCTGATGTTTTGCTCCAGATATAAGATCGGACGTGTACATGCAAGAGAGACCTATTACGGTTAGTAAAAGAATTTACTGACCAACATTTTCATTGGTAATTTAAGTTGTTAGGACATTTTTAAGGATTTAACATACTAAAAGAACTGAAAAGAAATCCTTGCCAAGCATTTCCCCATAACTTCAGATTATGCATTTGATATAGACAAAGTGCATCATCTATTCACGCAGTATGGATGTTGTGCCTGTCGTTTAATATAGCACAACAATCGATCGATACTTAAGCCTTATCTCAATAAGTGATCAGTTATATATTAATCATTTCGAGTCCATCACAGTCGAAACTCCCGAACGCATTCTATTTGAACAAAACTAATCTGGATTACATCCGTCAATCTTAAGTTATTCCTACAAAGAACAACTCTCCATGGAGCATACTTTGGAACAAATCCTTTTGGACATTTGTTAGATAAGATAATTATTCCACGTACATGCAAAATACTAAGTTATGCATTTAAACCGTGTGGCCCCAAGCTTCCATCCCTTGATCACATCGTCTAACTAGGGCACCTGAACTTATTCTCTAAACCATTTCAAATGAGCTTCTCTAATCTTATCCTCGACTGGAGCAGCACTTATTCTTTTATAAGTTTCATGGCAACAGCCTTGTTCCACTGATGAATCTTGTCTCAAACCCAATCAACCTTCCGTTTTAGGGAGATATACATCAAATTAACCCAGAAACAGTAGCTTTGCCATTATATCCAGACCACAAGAAGGGATTACAACAGCTCTCAATCTTCTTCGTAACCTTCTTAGGCATGTATAGAGAACTCCGCACAGACGAGGAAAGATATTGCGATGGACAGAGCTTGTCAGCTATAGCCTTGTAGCAAAAGACAACCTTCTAGAACTCCAACTACCAATTCCGCCCGCGGTTTTGAGCAAATCTAAGAAAATCCACAAGATTCACCTTCTTATCTTTTCATCAGATTTAAAGTGAACATGGCTATAATTTAATAAAGA